>NC_088415.1:13643502-13898502 GCF_034236695.1 Oncorhynchus nerka
AGGCTGTTGAGGTGCAATAAGGGTCTTTTCCTATCCCAGTCCTGGCCCAGGCTGTTGAGGTGCAATAAGGGTCTTTTCCTATCCCAGTCCTAGCCCAGGCTGTTGAGGTGCAATAAGGGTATTTTCCTATCCCAGTCCTAGCCCAGGCTGTTGAGGTGCAATAAGGGTCTTTTCCTATCCCAGTCCTAGCCCAGGCTGTTGAGGTGCAATAAGGGTCTTTTCCTATCCCAGTCCTGGCCCAGGCTGTTGAGGTGCAATAAGGGTCTTTTCCTATCCCAGCCCTGGCCCAGGCTGTTGAGGTGCAATAAGGGTATTTTCCTATCCCAGCCCTAGCCCAGGCTGTTGAGGTGCCATAAGGGTCTTTTCCTATCCCAGCCCTGGCCCAGGCTGTTGAGGTGCCATAAGGGTATTTTCCTATCCCAGCCCTGGCCCAGGCTGTTGAGGTGCAATAAGGGTCTTTTCCTATCCCAGCCCTGGCCCAGGCTGTTGAGGTGCCATAAGGGTATTTTCCTATCCCAGCCCTGGCCCAGGCTGTTGAGGTGCAATAAGGGTCTTTTCCTATCCCAGTCCTAGCCCAGGCTGTTGAGGTGCAATAAGGGTCTTTTCCTATCCCAGTCCTGGCCCAGGCTGTTGAGGTGCAATAAGGGTCTTTTCATATCCCAGCCCTGGCCCAGGCTGTTGAGGTGCAATAAGGGTCTTTTCATATCCCAGCCCTGGCCCAGGCTGTTGAGGTGCCATAAGGGTCTTTTCATATCCCAGCCCTGGCCCAGGCTGTTGAGGTGCCATAAGGGTCTTTTCCTATCCCAGCCCTGGCCTAGGCTGTTGAGGTGCCATAAGGGTCTTTTCATATCCCAGCCCTGGCCCAGGCTGTTGAGGTGCCATAAGGGTCTTTTCATATCCCAGCCCTGGCCCAGGCTGTTGAGGTGCCATAAGGGCAACTTTCATTCCAGAAGCTCTGACCAGTGGGTGGGGGGGAGGAGCAATGTCTGACCTACTGATCACTATATCATTACCCTGTGGTCTGCTACAAATATATCGCAGCGCATCCTAATTTTCCACTGTTTGTTTGTATATTTTCTGTTGTTGTCATGTTCTCTTTTCCTAGTAGCAATACTTCCTAATTAACAAATGTGCTCAGGATTAGTGTTAGTGATGGCTATAAAGGTTTATTAGCAATCCATTGAGTGAAGGTAGTGGGACAGACAAGCCCTGGCACCAGCCCTACAATCAATACACTCCCCCAAACGTCCCTCACACTCACAGCTGTGTCAGTGGCTGACTTGCACATTTAGTCATTAATATCTGAAAATCGACTACAGTCAGGAGTTGGTGGTGGTGGGGGGAGGGGGACACTGAAAAGTGATGAAAATTGAACGAGATTTTTCTCCATCTACTTTGAGGGGACACTACTTACTCATGTATTCAATACTGCAATCCATCCTAACCAACATGTCTTTTTCATTTCAGACATGAACCACTGAACTGAGACAGACAAAGGACTGCAATAAGCTCACGTGACGAGCTCTATTCTCCCACCACCAAAAGATCTCCATCATGACACCCAAATGGCTGGTGTTATTTGTCCTTTTTCTCCACTCTGGGACTAACAATACATTCCCCATGGTCCCGACCGAGCTCCCCCCTGAGACAGGCACCTACAGGGTCACAGACACCAGCCTGACTCATCTCACAGTGCACAGCCGGACGGGAGAGGTCTATGTGGGAGCGGTGAACCGCATCTTCAAGCTGTCTGCCAACCTAACAGAGCTGCGTTCACACATGACTGGCCCCGTGGATGACAACGCCAAATGTTACCCCCCTCCCAGCGTCAGAGCCTGTGCACATAAACTGGAGTCCTCTGACAACGTCAACAAGTTGCTGCTGGTTGATTACGCTGGCAACCGCCTGGTAGCATGTGGAAGCATCTGGCAGGGAGTGTGTCAGTTCCTGCGACTGGAGGACCTCTTCAAGCTGGGAGAGCCCCATCACCGCAAGGAGCACTACCTCTCTGGGGCCAGGGAGGCTGACGGCATGGCAGGAGTGGTGGTTGACAGTGCAGAAGGGAAGTGGAAGAATGAGAAGAAGGGGGGCAGCCGGCTGTTCATTGGGGCAGCCATCGATGGCAAGTCAGAGTATTTCCCTACCCTGTCCAGCCGTAAACTGGTCACTGATGAAGAGAGTGTTAACATGTTCAGTCTGGTCTACCAGGATGAGTTTGTGTCCTCACAAATCAAGATACCCTCCGACACCCTGTCCCTCTACCCGGCGTTTGACATTTACTACGTGTATGGATTCTCCAGCCGTACCTACATCTATTTCCTGACATTGCAGCTTGACACACAGCTCACCCAGATGGATGCCACCGGTGAAAAGTTCTTCACCTCCAAGATAGTGCGGATGTGTTCCAACGACACTGAGTTCTACTCTTACGTGGAGTTCCCCCTGGGCTGCACCAAGGAAGGGGTGGAGTACCGGCTGGTCCAGTCCGCCTACAAGCATCGTCCAGGTCGGATGTTGGCCCAGGCCTTGGGGCTGTCTGAGGACGAGGATGTGCTGTTTGTGGTGTTCTCCCAGGGCCAGAAGAACCGGGCCAACCCGCCTCGGGAAACAGTCCTGTGTCTCTTTACCCTGCATCAGATCAACCTGGCTATGAGGGAGAGGATCAAGTCGTGTTACCGTGGGGAGGGCAAGCTGTCCCTGCCCTGGCTGCTCAACAAGGAGCTCCCCTGCATCAACACGGTGAGTCATCACCATTTCATTTCAGTAGTTCCGCTCAAATCAAGTACTTCTATCCTGCCTCAGGCCCCAGCCCCAGAGCAGGCAATATTCTGCTGGGTTAGCATTCATATTTCATCCATACCTCATTAACTTCAATAGCCCAAATTCTCCATGAATATATTGAAACATTTAACAGGCTTGCAAACACGTTCTAGCCATAGGATATCTTAGCCAGTCTCCACCTTATGACGCTTTGGTATTTTTACATCCAGAATTATATTTAGAGTGACTATACAACATGAAAAGTCACAGCTGATCTATACTATGTTTGATAAAAATTGAAGAATTTATATTCCAGTAAACGTTATCCGGGATAAACCGTAAGACAGAGCAGTTTATGTCGATGGAGGGTTTTCTCCTATGAAGCTGACTCCAGTCATATCACTGTACTGTGAGGCAACTGGTGAAACATACAGTGAAGTAGTGATCCATCTAAATACTGTGCAGCAGGCAGGGTATTTAAACGGATGCATCTTATAAGGGCACCTCTCTCAAGGATTTAAATCAAGAACAGTTGAAGAGCTGCTGCCAAAACTGTACTTATAAGATGTTCTGTCAAGGCCTGTGTATAAAGGTACATTTCCCTCCCTCCTTGTGCCCTAATGGCTGATGGCACCCCGTTAGTTTTTGGGTCGGAGCTGGGCGGATGGAGAGGAGAACTACGAGTATCAGTAGCCGACCTGGGTCCTATAAGGAAGCGGGGGCTTGTTTTTATTAGGAGCAACAGGGCCCCCTGTAGCTGATGCAAATCTGCTCTTGATGATGGCCTGGTTCATGGACATCATTAGCCCCTTCTCATGCGCAGCAATAGCCCTTGCCCACATCATGAGAGTGTGCGTGCCAGACTCTGGCACAGGCCTTGTTTGATATAGTTATCCTTCATAAAGGCTCAACAACAATAATCGTTTGTTCCTCTGACACCGGCATGTTTTGAATCACTATACATGCCAAGAATTCACCGGTGCTTTTCTTATCATAGTAATTGATGACATGTTCATGTTTCTTTATGTATGTTAGAGGTGTAGTGAAACTCCCAAATTCTATTAGCGTTTTGTGTATTCCAGGCCCTAAATGATTAAATAGGCTACATTTGATCCAAACCTTGATACATTCTGAACATTGTCCCCTTCTCGTTTTGTTTTACAGCCGAAGCAGATTGGTGATGACTTCTGTGGGCTGGTGTTGAACCAACCTCTTGGGGGTCTGCGGGTGATAGAAGGGACCCCTCTCTATGACGACAGCGTGGACGGTATGGGAGCGGTAACAGCCTACACCTATGGAGATCACTCCGTGGTGTTTGTGGGAACCCGAAGTGGACGCCTCAAAAAGGTAAGGGAGACAT
The DNA here is from genome assembly GCF_034236695.1 of Oncorhynchus nerka. NCBI lineage: Eukaryota > Metazoa > Chordata > Actinopteri > Salmoniformes > Salmonidae > Oncorhynchus > Oncorhynchus nerka. The sequence goes on from NC_088415.1 coordinate 13,647,623, forward strand.
TCTGATTCTTTCTGTTCAAATGGGTCGATCAGTTATTCCCTGGCAGCTGTGTTACAATTCTCTACACGAAGCCATACCAGGTGAATAAGGCCTGGGGGAAGCCCTGGTGCTGTAGGCAGAGATGGGATTTCACCCAACACCAACCACTTTGTCCGATTTCTTTTGCGCTGCGATTCAATATTTGTAGAACATTGCATGATACAGGATGTGCTGTACAGAATGCTTTTTTGGTCAAAAGCAGGATTGAATATTCCGTGATATTTCTAGTGGAAGCCATGAGGATCTTTTCTCAGTTGACTCGATAAAAGAGTTATGAAAATAAATTATATTTCTCTGGGTAGGAACTTGTTGTTGTGTAGATATGACCTTCCTGACTTGAGTTGGCGGTAGAATATGCTCAGCCTCCATCTTATTCTGAATGGATTTATTTTCGGTTGCCGCTCTGCTGGGAGTTGACACAATGTTATCATCGCGGCTCAGTCATTTAAAATAGATGAAGAACATCAGCAGTTAGTCATTCTGGGTTGAAATGCTGGGTACTTTATATTCAATGGAAGCTTGTTTTCTCAGAATGATGTTTAAAATCCACATGTATTTTTTTTTTAATACCACTGACCTGGATGGCACTTCATTTCTGATCAAAGTAACATCAGGGGATCTTATGACATCAACTCTATAGAAATGTTACCTTCTTATTACTCTGTTGAATTCATTGTAGTTCAACATGTTATGCATTATAGACTTTTTGATTTCTCTACAGTACCAGTCAAAAGGTTGGACACACCTACTCATTCAAGGATTTTTCTTGATTTTTACTATTTTCTACATTGTGGAATAATAGTGAAGACATCAAAACTATGAAATAACACATATGGAATCATGTAGTAACCAAAAAAGTGTTAAAACTAATCAAAATATATGTTTTATTTGAGATAGTTCAAAGTAGCCACCCTTTGCCTTGATGACAGCTTTGCACACTCTTGGCATACTCTCAACTACATGATTCCATATGTGTTATTTCATAGTTTTGATGTCTTCACTATTATTCTACAATGTAAAAAATAGTAAAAAATTATAATAAAATAATAAAAACCCTTAAATGAGTAGGTGTGTCCAAACTAGATATTTTTCATCACACTCATGTGGATCTGTGGTTTCCATCCAGTGAACCTCAGACTGGCGTGGAGACAGAGTTGTAGCAGAGTACACCGTAATAGGTCTTTAGTTATAAGCACTAACCAATGACTTCTAGGATTCATTTAAAGACTACAATGATTTTGTCCTTTCATAACTGTCTGACATTGAAAAGTAAAAACAGTTACTGGAATACCATCTAGAAGGACTTGGAACACCATCTAGAAGGACTTGGAACACCATCTAGAAGGACTTGGAATACCATCTAGAAGGACTTGGAACACCATCTAGAAGGACTTGGAACACCATCTAGAAGGACTTGGAACACCATCTAGAAGGACTTGGAACACCATCTAGAAGGACTTGGAACACCATCTAGAAGGACTTGAATACCATCTAGAAACTTGGAATACCATCTAGAAGGACTTGGAACACCATCTAGAAGGACTTGGAACACCATCTAGAAGGACTTGGAACACCATCTAGAAGGACTTGGAACACCATCTAGAAGGACTTGGAACACCATCTAGAAGGACTTGGAACACCATCTAGAAGGACTTGGAATACCATCTAGAAGGACTTGGAATACCATCTAGAAGGACTTGGAACACCATCTAGAAGGACTTGGAACACCATCTAGAAGGACTTGGAATACCATGTAGAAGGACTTGGAACACCATCTAGAAGGACTTGGAACACCATCTAGAAGGACTTAGAATACCATCTAGAAGGACTTGGAACACCATCTAGAAGGACTTGGAACACCATCTAGAAGGACTTGGAACACCATCTAGAAGGACTTGGAACGCCATCTAGAATTTTGGACATTCTGACATAATGATAACCCCGCTGAATGTGGCGATGCCTGGAGAGGGATACATTTGATGCTATTTCAGTCACTCTCCATTGGTTTTGTGGACAGGAGAACGCAGTTTGGAGCCCTAGCAGAGAGAATCATGGTCTACTCCCACAAAGTTCTATGAAAAGAAAAACAGCCCATGACTCACCCTGCCCTCTGTGCCTACTGTTTACAACAATAACATTATACCAAATGGTGCTGCTGAGAATTGATGCCCTCACTTTCCTACTCGGCCAACTCCAAAACATCATCCCTCCCCTAGTGTTCTATTAGATTCAAACTAGTGTGTGCTATTGCCTATCTTTGACTATCGAGTCATTTAGTCTACTTTCTCGGCCTTTGAAATAAAAGCCTGCGATTGGATGAGAAGACATTTTTATAGTACAATCAGTAAGATAATGTTTTTTTTAAATTTATTGGAATCAATAATCATTCTCTTATAAATGCCTCAGTCCCTGGTCCTTGTATAAGTTAAATGGGTGGTCTGTCCCAGTTAACCATTTCATATGAGAGAAATTCCATGAGATCTTGGGCAGGATGTAGAGACTGACTTAGCTACTTTTCACTTGACACAGTGATTATAATGCTTGGGACAGAAATGAATTACACCCCAGTTCTGTGTTCTTACCATCCTATTCCCAGAGCAGAAAGTAAAATGTGCTCACATACACACTGAAAAGCATGGGCTTAGTTAGAAAGTCTTCTCCTTGGAGAGTAGTGTCGTGTTTTGTTTTCTATTCCGATTATTTATGAGGTCCCCTGTTGATACGTGTATCAATATATTCCCTACCTCCCATCTTCTTGCTTGTTGCTAAGATGACTGGGTCACAAGGCTATGTCTACAAGCCAAGTTTGGGGTATTTAGCCCATACTGATGACAGTATCTGTCAAGATGATTCAGTACCTAATATGTTTAAAAGATCTGCATTGATAATACAGAGAGATATTTAGGATCATCTCAACTGCGCATTATCCCATCTTGAGTTTTTAAGATGCCTTTTTATTTATTTATATAAATGACAATTACAACAATACTGAATGAACACTTATTTTAACTTAATATAATACATCAATAAAAATCCATTCAGCCTCAAATAAATAATGAAACATGTTCAATTTGGTTTAAATAATGCAAAAACAAAATAACAAAAGTTAATATAGTATTTATAGGACTATTTCTCTCTATACCATTTGTATTTCATGTACCTTTGACTATGGGATGTTCTTATAGGCACTATTGTCAGTGTAACAGTATAGCTTCCGTCCCTCTCCTCGCTCCTACCTGGGCTCGAACCAGGAACACATCGACAACAGCCACACTCGAAGCAGCGTTACCCATCACTCCACAAAAGCCGCGGCCCTTGCAGAGCAAGGGGAATAACTACTCCAAGTCTCAGAGCGAGTGACGTTTGAAACGCTATTAGCGCACACCCAGCTAACTAGCTAGCCATTTCACATCGGTTACACCAGCCATTAGGCTGATAGGCTTGAAGTCATAAACAGTGCGGTGCTTGCGAAGAGCTGCTGGCAAAACGCACTACAGTGCTGTTTGAATGAATGCTTACAAGCCTGCTGCTTAATTATAACATAATAACACACAGAAATACGAGCCTTTGGTCATTAATATGGTCAAATCCGGAAACTATCATTTCGAAATGATGGGTGGCATCCCTAAGTCTAAATATTCTTGTGACATTGCACAACCTTCAATGTTATGTCATAATTACGTAAAATTCTGGCAAATTAGTTCGCAATGAGCCAGGCTGCCCAAACTGTTGCATATACCCTGACTCTGCGTGCAATGAACGGGATAGAAATGACACAATTTCACCTGGTTGATATTGCCTGCTAACCTGGATTTCTTTAAGCTAAATATGCAGGTTTAAAAATATATACTTCTGTGTATTGATTTTAAGAAAGGCATTGGTGTTTATGGTTAGGAACAGTCGTCCAACGATTGTGCTTTTTTCGCAAATGCGCTTTTGTTAAATCATCCCCCAGCATTGCATCGATTATATGCAACACAGGACACACTAGATAAACGAGTAATATCATCAACCATGTGTAGTTATAACTAGTGATTATGATTGATTGATTGTTTTTTATAAGATTAGTTTAATGCTAGCTAGCAACTTACCTTGGCTTCTACTGCATTCGCGTAACAGGCAGGCTCCTCGTGGAGTGCAATGAGAGGCAGGTGGTTAGAGCGTTGGACTAGTTAACTGTAAGTTTGCAAGATTGGATTCCCCGAGCCGACAAGGTGAAAATCTGTTGTTCTGCCCCTAAACAAGGCAGTGAACCCACCGTTCCTAAGCCGTCATTGAAAATAAGAATGTGTTCTTAACTGACTTGCCTAGTTAAACAAAGGTATAAAAAAATATATTTTTAAATCTGCAAAATCGGCTCCCAAAAATACTGATTTCCGATTGTTATGAAAACTTGAAATCGGCCCTAATTAATCGGCCATTCCGATTAATCGGTCGACCTCTAATGCAGATCATCATTATTAATTCATTAGGTGTGTAAAAACTGTAATTTGCATTATTTACTAACACAGTTGTAGGGATTGGGGTTTATTTAATTTGTGTGTGGATTATGTGGTTGTGGTGCATGGATTATTGGGAAAGAAGAAGCAGGAGACTGCAGAGGCCAAGCCCTGACAGGGAAGTCAAACATTCACACAATCTAAAAAGGGCTTATTCCCACCAGCCACTGGCTGCTTTGTTGTTAAACCCAATCTCAATAGAAACCCAATAGATTACAGTTACACTTAACAGAAAGTGGATATTGCACAAGTTTCATCCTGTGGGTGTTATGTTTTTAATGTTGTCCGGTGAAATGCTGCTCTGAGGGATAGATTGTTGTGGCCCAGTGTGGAGTATTAGACTACCTGCCATAATAGGGAGCTAGAGAATGCAGGAGGAGGCTAAATAATCGCACCATATCTCCTCCCAGAATGGCTTGTTTGTTTTGGCAAGAGATCAGAGAACACAAGCCGCTTTCTGGAGCCATGCGGAAATTACCCATGAGCCCCTAGTATTTCCTGTCCCCTACCAATGTCTTTCACAGTGGCATATGTAGGAGAGAGGAACCAGCGTTAGGTCTAACTGAGAATATGAAAAGAAGAATCATTTTAAGTTGTGAAAACGGAGCTGAGCGCTGCTTTGAATGTATTCGTGTTGATTTCTGAGATAATACTTTGAGGCAAACACAAAGGGACATCATAATTATAAGGTTATAATTATGAGTGAACGATGATTGCATCTGATTGATTTGATTTCGCACCTGCACTCTTGTGCAGGTAATGAACAGCTGTGTCCTTGTTTGGGATTCTGTTAATTCTATTACACACTATTGTGACACCGAGCAAGTTGCATTCAGCTGAAACAACTGTAATATAATCAACGGTTTGCAAAAAGCATTGAAATGTAGATAGCACAGTGGCGTTAATATAGCAGTGGTTGGTTGGTATCATGCACCTCCCCATCACCACTATGGAGGAGGCTACAGTGAGACATCTATTACTGCTGAAATAGGGAAAGGCCTTTCTGGATCACATAATCTGACTCAGCAACAGGCTGTGAGACCAAGGTTGTCAGGTGTATTTTATTGCTTGTGCTGGTGTGGTGCCACTGCTGATGTTATTGTGTGTGTGTGTGTGTGTGTGTGTGTCTGTATGTGTGTTTCTGTATGTGTGTGTCTCTGTGTGTGCCTGTAGTGTGCGAGCGTGTCCAACTGTGTGTGCGTGTGCGTGTGTGTGTGCGAGTGCGTGTGCGAGTGCGTGTGCGAGTGTGTGTGTGTGTGCGAGTGCGTGTGTGTGCGTGTGTGTGCATAAACTGTTCTAGTTATTGAATGCTAGCCATCTTATCTCGTCTTCCAAAGGGAACTCATGCAAATCAAGTTTCCAAGACAGTTTTTAATAATAATTTGTTTTAATATTAAAGCTAAAGCAATAGTTTGTTGTTTTGTTGTTGGCTTTTCATAATACTGGAAATATTTAATAGCTGGGACTCCATAATAAATACTGCCATAAGCTGAGAATATATTGAATATATTATTAAGATTCAACATTTTACTGTAGTGGCAATCCATAGCACAGTAGTGATGCGGGGGAAAAATCTATACATTTACATATTGCAATATTATTTTGGCCGATATTATCTTGATACTTTGACTCCAAGTAATGATCTTTTTTTTGCATACATCATATCGGTACTTAAGTATCATGATAATATCGTAGCGTGAGGTCCCTGCCAATTCCCACCCATATAGGACAGTCAGTAAGATCTGACCATCCTATAGGTTACCCCCCCTAACAGTTTATATGTACAGCAGTAGACAAGCTGTACAGGTCGAGCGTTACCTGTATGACATGGTCTGCACCCCCGTGTGTGTGTAACCTTTATTTAACTAGGCAAGTCAATGTCTCCTGTTCCATTTTCCCTGCGTCTGTCCTGAGTGGCGTCAGCCTCAAATTGGAATGGAAGCTAATTCAGCAGTATAAATCAGTGTTGGGTGAATGGGCTGTGAAGCAGGCCAGGGCCCAGATTTACGAGCCGTCCCAGCCCACGGCAGGTTTGATCGTGGGGAAATCTGTTTGCCATAAATCCCCCGGTCCAGAACAAGGCTGAGTGATGTTGGGTCTGGAGAGCAGGGGCCATTGTTCTCCATGTGTTGTTGATGCTGGAGTGTTGATGCTGGAATGTAGATGCTGGAATGTTGATGCTGGAAAGTTGATGCTGGAGTGTTGATGCTGGAATGTTGATGCTGGAATGTTGATGCTGGAGTGTTGATGCTGGAATGTTGATGCTGGAGAGTTGATGCTGGAGTGTTGATGCTGGAATGTTGCTGCTGGAGTGTTGATGCTGGAATGTTGATGCTGGAGTGTTGATGCTGGAGTGTTGATGCTGGAATGTTGCTGCTGGAGTGTTGATGCTGGAATGTTGCTGCTGGAGTGTTGATGCTGGAATGTTGCTGCTGGAGTGTTGATGCTGGAATGTTGCTGCTGGAGTGTTGATGCTGGAGTGTTGCTGCTGGAGTGTTGATGCTGGAATGTTGCTGCTTGAGTGTTGATGCTGGAGTGTTGCTGCTTGAGTGTTGATGCTGGAGTGTTGATGCTGGAGTGTTGATGCTGGAATGTTGCTGCTTGAGTGTTGATGCTGGAGTGTTGATGCTGGAGTGTTGCTGCTTGAGAGTTGCTGCTGGAGTGTTGCTGCTGGAGTGTTGCTGCTTGAGTGTTGATTCTGGAATTTTGCTGCTCGAGTGTTGATGCTGGAGTGTTGCTGCTGGAGTGTTGATGCTGGAATGTTGCTGCTTGAGTGTTGATGCTGGAGTGTTGCTGCTTGAGTGTTGATGCTGGAGTGTTGATGCTGGAATGTTGCTGCTTGAGTGTTGATGCTGGAGTGTTGATGCTGGAGTGTTGCTGCTTGAGTGTTGCTGCTGGAGTGTTGCTGCTGGAGTGTTGCTGCTTGAGTGTTGATTCTGGAATTTTGCTGCTCGAGTGTTGATGCTGGAATGTTGATGCTGGATTGTCCACTCACATGTAAGGGAGAGTTCTGAAGAGCTTTTGCTACAATATCTCTATTAGATCATTGTCGTGTGGAAGTGTGCCAAGTGTGTTATATTTCTATGGCATACATTTGAGATTTCTTGTGGCTTTTGATTCTGTTTGGATGGTGTTCTTATGGTGAAGAAAGAATTCCTGGACTTGTGCTGCTTTTCATTGACATTTTCAAGGTTGTCGAGCAACTCAAGCAACGTCTCACAAAACATACGGTTGGTGATTCATAGAAATGGCTAAGCAATCAGCCTTTCCAAGGGTCAAGGGATCAAGTGAATTTCTGACCACTAACCAGCTATTCATTAACTAGAGATTCCTCTGCCTTTTTCGAGAGGTCTCAGTTCCATTAATGTTTACTACATACAGTTGGGTTGAAATATATGTACACCTTCACACTTCGCACTATTAGCAATTTCTTCTAAAATAAGTTAAAATTAAATCAACATTTGTTTGATTTACAACTGCACAGGACCAATTTTTTTTTTTTTTAATACATTTTCCACTTCAAAGTAAAAACAATTGCCTGATCTTAATTATTTAGGATTCAAATGAATTTTTGAGGCAAGTGATTCTCGTTTCCGGTGCAATTGATCTCATCTGTGCTAAGTTGCAGGTGCCTACCGGGTAAAAATAACTATTTAACCAGTTTTGAAAATAATAAACGAAACATTCTGCTCCATTACACTGTAAGGGTGCCAATTTATACACTACCGTTCAAAAGTTTGGGGTCACTTAGAAACATCCTTGTTTTTGAAAGAAAAGCACATTCTTTGTCCATTAAAATAACATCAAACTGATCAGAGATACAGTGTAGATATTGTTAATAATTGGGGCGGCAGGGTAGCCTAGTGGTTAGAGCGTTGGACTAGTAACCAGAAGGTTGCGAGTTCAAACCCCCGACCTGACAAAGTACAAATCTGTCGTTCTACCCCTGAACAGGCAGTTAACCCACTGTTCCCAGGCCGTCCATGAAAATAAGAATGTGTTCTTTAACTGACTTGCCTGGTTAATTAAAGAAATAATTAAATATTGTAAATTACTATTGTAGCTGGAAACGTCTGATTTTTAATGGAATATTTACATAGGTGTACAGAGACCCATTATCAGCAACCATCACTCCTGTGTTACAATGGCATGTTGTGTTAGCTAATCCAAGTTTATCATTTTAAAAAGCTCATTGATCAATAGTACCCGCAAAACACAAGTCTCAACATCAACAGTGAACTGGGATGCTGACTGTCCTGAATCAGGACAACAGTTTTCAGCTGTGCTAACATAATTGCAAAAGGGTTTTCTAATGATCAATTAGCCTTTTAAAATGACTTGGATTAGCTAACACAACATTGGAACACAGGAGTGATGGTTGCTGATAATGGGCCTCTGCACGGCTATGTAAATATTCCATAAAAAAATCAGCCGTTTCCAGTTACAATAGTCATTTACAACATTAACAATGTCTACACTTTATTTCTGATCAATTTCGATTTTATTTTATTAATGGACAAAAAAATGTACTTTTCTTTCAAAAACAAGGACATTTCTATGTGACGCCAAACTTTTGAACGGTAGTGTATAGTTGACCACAACTGTAACGACATTGTAGACAGTCTCTCTGTTGCCCCAGTAACTACCCAACACACGAGTAGCAGACTAGTAGCATACCTCTCAACAGACCATCACACAGCAGTTCCCATCAGCTTTGCCATGCCCAGAGTGAGCTGTTGTCCTGTTTGACAGGAGCACAGGGTTCGGGAGAGCCAGAGAGGAAGGTCGCTGCTGTGGTGGTGAGAATGGGAGAGACAGGAGAGCTGTTAAACAGTAGAGAGTTTTAGATGTGGTTGGGGGACGGGGACGGGGGTATAGCTTCCAGATGTGTATCTCATTCTCTCTACCATCTTTCCTTCTGTATTTAATGTTGCTGATGGAAGAGCAAAATGGGCTTGTTTTTACTCTATACTTGAAATATGGGGATGTATGCTATGACAAGAATCCATTAAATACAACATAAAAGGGTTACTGAGTTGTACCTGGCGTGGCTAAAATGGGAGTTGAATCCTTCACTGGCATGCCATTGTTCACTAGTGTAGTAGACTGTTACTACTACTGTACAGTGCATATCCTGTTGTTGTTTATCTCATTATAATCTCTCAGGAATGATCTCTTTACCTCTCTGATCTATCTGACACAGGTACAGTATCTCATCAAATCAAGCTTTATTTATACAGCACATTTCAGACATGGAATGCAACACAATGTGCTTCACAGGGAAAATAACATATAAAAAACAAGGAAAATAAAAGCTGAAATATTTCCCACGAACTGCCCAAATCTGTCCCTCTTGGATATGTCCTCGTCTGAGCATATTCTTTTTTTTATCATTTAATGGCGTCCCTCTCATAACTTCATTAAGGTCACCGCTGCCATCATCGTAAATGCACAGTGTTTAGGAGCAGCACTTAAGCACCTGTGTCTGGCTGTCTGCTATAAAGTCTCAGTCCTCCTGCCTCCCGCCTGGTGAGTCAGAACCTGCCTTCAGTAGGAGGGAAACATTTCTCTTCATCTTTACGACTTTGTAGGCCATTCCGTCATGAACGGGAACAGTTTCTAAAAAATCTTCCACAAGAATTATTATTATTTTTTTCTTCAGTTGGTCAAGATGCAATGTAGCTGCAAAAGCCTGGCTCTGCCTGCCAGACACATTCCCTGCTGTCTCTCTGTCCTGCTGTCCTGCTGTCTCTCTGTCCTGCTGTCTCTCTGTCAAGCTGTCTCTCTGTCCTGCTGTCTCTCTGTCCTGCTGTCTCTCTGTCAAGCTGTCTCTCTGTCCTGCTGTCTCTCTGTCCTGCTGTCCTGCTGTCTCTCTGTCTCTGACTGCAGGCTCTAGCATCAGGCTGGACGTAACCTTGGTAGTAGTCTGCTGGGGTAACGATCCAGTAGGTTTATCGTTTGTCTTCTTCTTCTGTGACCCCACATATCAACCTCCCTGCTGTTTCTGGACGATGAAAGGTCATCATGAGTCAAGATGTATTATGTTGACAAATAAGAGAGGCATGATGAAATTGCATGAATATGTTTGTAGAGGCCCAGGAACATCCCTTTCATATGATGTTGATGATAGGCTAATGCTTTTGTAGAAACACTGTAGTGATGTACCGTGGCATAGTTCATCTGTCATTACCTATTAGGAATTCTCCACTACCCATGATTACATTTTCCTGTTAAACAACAATGTTGCCATTTTAGTTGCAGCATGTGTGTGAAATTTCTTGGCAACCGAGAGTCCCGAATTAAGAACATGGTACTTTATTTGACCTTCAATGAACACTGTTTGGCCTCATGAAATTTCCCTGCAAATGTTCCCCTCAGCACAAGGGCTGATTAGAGATGAGTTATTTAATAAAGAGGCCAACAAAGACAAGCTCTGTCTTCCTGACCTGTATGACACGACTACACACAACAAAAACGGTTGTCCCCCTGACCAACACGGACCTTATTCACTCTCGCCAATCTACAGACGACCCTGCTGTGGATTGTGACCGAGTATGTCAAACCTCCACGTTCCTGCTAATGCTGTAAATGCATCAACATACCTCCAGAGTTAGACTTTCAAATGGTTATGTTGAAAAGGTTTGGAGAGTGAAACTGAATTGACCTTGGAGCCTCTTTGATTCTCTGGATGAAGTCGTCAGCCCGGTACAGAATGATGTGGATTTTAGGTCTACATCTCTGCTACTGTTATGGAATGTCTTATTGGTCGTTTGTGTCTTGTTGTGATGAGTGTGTCCAGATAGAGCTGGTGTAACTGATAGAGATGTAACTGATAGAGATAGAGCTGGTGTAACTGATAGAGATAGAGCTGGTGTAACTGATAGAGACAGAGCTGGTGTAACTGATAGAGATAGAGCTGGTGTAACTGATAGAGATAGAGCTGGTGTAACTGATATAGAGATAGAGCTGGTGTAACTGATAGAGATGTAACTGATAGAGATAGAGCTGGTATAACTGATAGAGATAGAGCTGGTGTAACTGATAGAGACAGAGCTGGTGTAACTGATAGAGAGATAGAGCTGGTGTAACTGATAGAGATAGAGCTGGTGTAACTGATATAGAGATAGAGCTGGTGTAACTGATATAGAGATAGAGCTGGTGTAACTGATATAGAGATAGAGCTGGTGTAACTGATAGAGATAGAGCTAGTGTAACTGATAGAGATAGAGCTGGTGTAACTGATATAGAGATAGAGCTGGTGTAACTGATAGAGATAGAGCTGGTATAACTGATAGAGATAGAGCTGGTGTAACTGATATAGAGATAGAGCTGGTGTAACTGATATAGAGATAGAGCTGGTGTAACTGATATAGAGATAGAGCTGGTGTAACTGATATAGAGATAGAGCTGGTGTAACTGATAGAGATAGAGCTGGTGTAACTGATATAGAGATAGAGCTGGTGTAATTGATAGAGATAGAGCTGGTGTAACTGATAGAGATAGAGCTGGTGTAACTGATAGAGATAGAGCTGGTGTAACTGATAGAGACAGAGCTGGTGTAACTGATAGAGATAGAGCTGGTGTAACTGATATAGAGATAGAGCTGGTGTAACTGATAGAGATAGAGCTGGTGTAACTGATAGAGATAGAGCTGGTGTAACTGATAGAGATAGAGCTGGTGTAACTGATAGAGATAGAGCTGGTGTAACTGATAGAGATAGAGCTGGTGTAACTGATAGAGACAGAGCTGGTGTAACTGATAGAGATAGAGCTGGTGTAACTGATATAGAGATAGAGCTGGTGTAACTGATAGAGATAGAGCTGGTGTAACTGATAGAGATAGAGCTGGTGTAACTGATAGAGATAGAGCTGGTGTAACTGATAGAGATAGAGCTGGCGTAATTACCATGTAACTGACGGTTATGGATGAAGACCTTCAGGATTATATAACAACATCTGGCTGAAGACGGGACTGCCAGGCATTCGTTTCTGCGGTAACATGGACTCTTAACAACATGATGAAACTTTGAAATTGCTAAAAACAAGCAATACCTGCCTGGTATTGTGATGCATTAATGTCCATGATAATGTAAAATGTTAACTGATGTGGCTGATGCAGGACTGTATTTTTAAAACATTGCTATTCAAACGGTTACGACGACTGTGGTCATTTGGCTGGCCAATTACCGTCATCCAAAATCCCCTGACCGGTACAGTCCTATGTCCCGACAGACTGCCTCATAAGAAAACAGCATTTGACATGGTTTCTTGCAAGGACAGAATACAGAAAGATTAGGAGTCGTAAAGGCCTAACAAACTGTCCGTGAACACAGTGTGGGTTATGTTTGGCTTTTTAACATAGTTGGGCCAAAGAGGCTGATTTAATATTAATGTTCCCTTTACGTTAACCTATTTTAGTTTAATTAGGCCTGACTCCCTATTTCAAGGGAGTGACCCAAGGCTATGGTTAGGCGTTGGCTTATAAAATGGCTCACCACCCCATTTTGGCAAACAACTATCACTGGACTATTTATATGTTTTGTTTCATGTCATTTTTCTTCTTTTTTTTGTGCTTTTCTAGTTTCTGTAAAAGAAGGAAACTGGATATTTTGAGACTGACATGGTTTGTCCAAAAGTAACTAGCATTGTCAATACCTGCGATCATGTTGGAGGCAGAGAGCTAATTGGAAGAGACAGATGGAGAAAAAACTCACCAGACACTTTTCTATTTCAACACAGACACCTTTAATCCTGTTCTAAATGAACAAGCAGGCACCTTTAATCCTGTTCTAAATGAACAAGCAGGCACCTTTAATCCTGTTCTAAATGAACAAGCAGGCACCTTTAATCCTGTTCTAAATGAACAAGCAGGCACCTTTAATCCTGTTCTAAATGAACAAGCAGGCACCTTTAATCCTGTTCTAAATGAACAAGCAGGCACCTTTAATCCTGTTCTAAATGAACAAGCAGGCACCTTTAATCCTGTTCTAAATGAACAAGCAGACACCTTTAATCCTGTTCTAAATGAACAAGCAGGCACCTTTAATCCTGTTCTAAATGAACAAGCAGACACCTTTAATCCTGTTCTAAATGAACAAGCAGACACCTTTAATCCTGTTCTAAATGAACAAGCAGGCACCTTTAATCCTGTTCTAAATGAACGAGCAGGCACCTTTAATCCTATTCTAAATGAACAAGCAGGCACCTTTAATCCTGTTCTAAATGAACAAGCAGGCACCTTTAATCCTGTTCTAAATTAACAAGCAGGCACCTTTAATCCTGTTCTAAATGAACAAGCAGGCACCTTTAATCCTGTTCTAAATGAACAAGCATACACCTTTAATCCTGTTCTAAATGAACAAGCAGGCACCTTTAATCCTGTTCTAAATGAACAAGCAGGCACCTTTAATCCTGTTCTAAATGAACAAGCAGACACCTTTAATCCTGTTCTAAATGAACAAGCAGGCACCTTTAATCCTGTTCTAAATGAACAAGCAGACACCTTTAATCCTGTTCTAAATGAACAAGCAGGCACCTTTAATCCTGTTCTAAATGAACAAGCAGGCACCTTTAATCCTGTTCTAAATGAACAAGCAGACACCTTTAATCCTGTTCTAAATGAACAAGCAGGCACCTTTAATCCTGTTCTAAATGAACAAGCAGACACCTTTAATCCTGTTCTAAATGAACAAGCAGGCACCTTTAATCCTGTTCTAAATGAACAAGCAGGCACCTTTAATCCTGTTCTAAATGAACAAGCAGACACCTTTAATCCTGTTCTAAATGAACAAGCAGACACCTTTAATCCTGTTCTAAATGAACAAGCAGACACGTTTAATCCTGTTCTAAATGACCAAGCAGACACCTTTAATCCTGTTCTAAATGAACAAGCAGACACCTTTAATCCTGTTCTAAATGAACAAGCAGGCACCTTTAATCCTGTTCTAAATGACTAAGCAGACACCTTTAATCCTGTTCTAAATGAACAAGCAGACACCTTTAATCCTGTTCTAAATGAACAAGCAGACACCTTTAATCCTGTTCTAAATGAACAAGCAGGCACCTTTAATCCTGTTCTAAATGAACAAGCAGGCACCTTTAATCCTGTTCTAAATGAACAAGCAGACACCTTTAATCCTGTTCTAAATGACTAAGCAGACACCTTTAATCCTGTTCTAAATGACTAAGCAGACACCTTTAATCCTGTTCTAAATGAACAAGCAGACACCTTTAATCCTGTTCTAAATGACCAAGCAGACACCTTTAATCCTGTTCTAAATGAACAAGCAGACACCTTTAATCCTGTTCTAAATGACCAAGCAGACACCTTTAATCCTGTTCTAAATGAACAAGCAGACACCTTTAATCCTGTTCTAAATGAACAAGCAGACACCTTTAATCCTGTTCTAAATGAACAAGCAGACTGTCACGTTCTGACCTTTATTCCCTGTGTTTTGTATTTAGTTAGTATGGTCAGGGCGTGAGTTGGGTGGGCAGTCTATGTTTGTTTTTCTAGGTTTTGGGTATTTCTATGTTTTCGGCCTAGTATGGTTCTCAATCAGAGGCAGGTGTCATTAGTTGTCTCTGATTGAGAATCATACTTAGGTAGCCTGGGTTTCACTGTGTGTTTGTGGGTGATTGTTCCTGTCTCTGTGTTTGCACCAGATAGGACTGTTTTGAGTTTTCACATTTCTTGTTTTTTGTAGTCAGTTGTTCATGTGTACCTTAACCCATTAAAAAGAACCATGGACACTTACCACGACGCATATTGGTCCTCCGATCCGTTTCGCCTCTCCTCTTCGGAGGAGGAGGAGGAAATTCATTACACAGACACCTTTAATCCTGTTCTAAATGACTAAGCAGACACCTTTAATCCTGTTCTAAATGACTAAGCAGACACCTTTAATCCTGTTCTAAATGACTAAGCAGACACCTTTAATCCTGTTCTAAATGACTAAGCAGACACCTTTAATCCTGTTCTAAATGAACAAGCAGGCACCTTTAATCCTGTTCTAAATGACTAAGCAGACACCTTTAATCCTGTTCTAAATGAACAAGCAGACACCTTTAATCCTGTTCTAAATGACTAAGCAGACACCTTTAATCCTGTTCTAAATGAACAAGCAGACACCTTTAATCCTGTTCTAAATGAACAAGCAGGCACCTTTAATCCTGTTCTAAATGAACAAGCAGACACCTTTAATCCTGTTCTAAATGACTAAGCAGACACCTTTAATCCTGTTCTAAATGAACAAGCAGACACCTTTAATCCTGTTCTAAATGACTAAGCAGACACCTTTAATCCTGTTCTAAATGAACAAGCAGACACCTTTAATCCTGTTCTAAATTAACAAGCAGGCACCTTTAATCCTGTTCTAAATGAACAAGCAGACACCTTTAATCCTGTTCTAAATGACTAAGCAGACACCTTTAATCCTGTTCTAAATGACTAAGCAGACACCTTTAATCCTGTTCTAAATGAACAAGCAGACACCTTTAATCCTGTTCTAAATGACTAAGCAGACACCTTTAATCCTGTTCTAAATGAACAAGCAGGCACCTTTAATCCTGTTCTAAATGACTAAGCAGACACCTTTAATCCTGTTCTAAAAGACTAAGCAGACACCTTTAATTTAAGACTTATTACAACCTATACACATTGGAATTGAGTGTATGTGTAAACATCCCAAATCCATTTAAGGGATAAATCCGTCTGCAAGACAGACACGGAATCTATTACCTGTTGTCTTCACGTGCTGCCTGGTCGGCCAGCTGGCCTCTCCTCATCTCTTGGGAGGCTTGATCTCAGTTTCTCCCTCCATTTAGTCAGTGTGTGGTGTATCAGCCGTTTCAGATGTATGATGTCAGTGGTAGGGGATTGTGGGATATGTATCCGGGGACCTCAGAGAACCAGGGGTGAAAGTGGATTTTGCTCAGCGACTTTTTAAGCCAGGCACCTGGAACTAGGTAATTTTCCCAGAAAGAAAAAAAAAATGAGAATGAGGATTGGGGATGGAAGGGAGGGAGGAGTGGGGATAGGAGGGAGGGAGGGAGGAGTGGGGATAGGAGGGAGGGAGGGAGGAGTGGGGATAGGAGGGAGGGAGGAGTGGGGATAGGAGGGAGGGAGGGGGAGGCGTGGGGATAGGAGGGAGGGGGATGGGAGGGAGGGAGGGAGAGGAGGGTAGGATTGGGAATGAGGATTGGGGATGGAAGGGAGGGAGTGGGGATGGGAGGGAGGGGGGAGTGGGGATGGGAGGGAGGGGGAGGCGAGGGGATGGGAGGGAGGGGGAGGCGAGGGGATGGGAGGGAGGGAGGGAGGAGTGGGAATAGGAGGGAGGGAGGAGTGGGGATAGGAGGGAGGGGGAGGCGTGGGGATGGGAGGGAGGGGGATGGGAGGGAGGGAGGGAGAGGAGGGTAGGATTGGGAATGTGGATTGGGGATGGAAGGGAGAGAGGGAGGAGTGGGGATGGGAGGGAGGGGGAGTGGGGATGGGAGGGAGGGGGGGCGTGGGGATGGGAGGGAGGGAGGGAGGGAGGGAGGGGAGGATTGGGAATGCGGATTGGGGATGGAAGGGAGGGAGGAGTGGGGATGGGAGGGAGGGAGGGGGGTATTTCTCTAAAAGACTGATTTGAGAAGTGAAGCAAATGGCAAAAAATGGGTGGGGGTGTATTGGGCTCATAACCTGTCCAGAAATATATGTGAGATGATTGTTTATGGACACATGTTTATGGGTGTAAACATGGACATGATGGCTTAGTCTACATATGAGCTATGTATCAAACTATTGGTGCAACAAATGCCATCACATTTACCTGTTGATGTTCTGTTTAAAAGTGTCTGCTCCACCACCTTTAGTTTCAAGTTAGTCAGACATAGAATGATTAGATTTGTCTTGCTTTCGTAACCCCTGTTTCACTGAGGAGAGGAACAAGCAAAGACCGAAGACAATCCTTGTGGAAAAATGAAAATGAGCAACGAATTTAGTCTCTAGGAGAATTGTAGGTTAGCTTTTGACGATCTTGAAAGGGGTAGTGATGAAATCTGTCAAATGAATCAGTTTAGTATTTCTGATTTTTCTGTCATTTACTGTCCATTGTCTCTGGGGAAGTTGAAGGCAGGAAACACTCCTCTATGGAGCACAGTAACGGGGAAACAAAGGTCTGTGTGTGTGTGTGAGTGTTTGTGTGTATGTGTGTGTGAGTGTGTCTGTCTGTGTGTCTGTCTGTGTGTGTCTGTCTGTGTGTCTGTCCGTGCGCGTGTGTGTGAGTGTGTGTGTGTGTGTGTGTGTGTGTGTGTGTGTGTGTGTGTGTGTGTGTGTGTGTGTGTGTGTGTGTGCATGTGTGTGTGTCTGTCTGTGTGTCTGTCCGTGTCTCTGTCTGTGTGTCTGTCCATGTGTGTGTGTGTGTCTGTGTGAGTGTGTCTGTGTGTGTGTGTGTCTCTGTCTGTGTGTCTGTCCGTGTCTCTGTCTGTGTGTCTGTCCGTGTGTGTGTGTGTGTCTGTCTGTCTGTCTGTCTGTGTGTGTGTGTGTGTGTCTCTGTCTGT
Source organism: Oncorhynchus nerka (assembly GCF_034236695.1). Classification (NCBI taxonomy): domain Eukaryota; kingdom Metazoa; phylum Chordata; class Actinopteri; order Salmoniformes; family Salmonidae; genus Oncorhynchus; species Oncorhynchus nerka. The sequence continues at coordinate 13,665,703 of NC_088415.1, forward strand.
GTGTCTGTCCGTGTCTCTGTCTGTGTGTCTGTCCATGTGTGTGTGTGTGTGTCTCTGTGTGTGTGTCTCTGTCTGTGTGTCTGTCCGTGTCTCTGTCTGTGTGTGTGTGTGTGTGTGTGTGTGTGTGTGTGTGTGTGTGTGTGTGTGTGTGTGTGTGTGTGTGATGGTTTGGCTCTAATAAGGCTACATATAAAACCTGCTTCTGGATCATCACATTATTCTGATCAGAAGGTTTATATTATACTTTCTACAGTATTATGTAACACATACTGCATGTACACTGCCAGTGGAATCTGATTCATGTGTTTGTTGTTATATAAAGAACAGGAAAACTATGCAGATTCACACATTCCAGGAGATGTTTTGTGCAAATGGCATTTACCATTTTTTCCCCTCCTCCAGATCCAAGACAAGGGTTTCAACAATATGACACGAACATCCTCTCATCAAAATGCTGATCAGCTCCATACACTGAATGTTGTTGCTGCTTGTTGTGAGATATTTCCTGACTGTAATTAATTACCTCAGCACTGTTTTCCCGTTCTGTCGGTGTTTGGTGTTTAGTATGCCGAGCGGTAGGGATAGATTTCTAAATGAATCATGCAATCTTGAAAAGCGTTGCTTAATGGCAGTTTGCACAGTAGATTAGACCGACCCCAGTCCCCTTGCGCCCGGATTAGATGGTGGTGCAGCGATTCGTCTCCCTCTGCTGAAGATACAGCAGCGTTCACAGTGTTTAGATGCTGTCAATTCATTCTCCTGGTTGAGATTGAGCGCTAGGAACATCTGAGAGGGATCATTCTTAACTGACCATTTCCATTGGTTGGAAACAGCTGCTATAGCGGACTCGTTTAATGACGTGCTCATGCTCTTACTGTTAATTACATTTGCAGCCTTTAAACTGTATCCAGCCCCGGGCCGTGATGCAGCTTGTTTTCTCAATCAACACCCCAGACATTTTCTTAATCAACACCCCAGACAGAGGCAGAGACGAAGGGGTCACCGTGTCTCAGTGCGGTTAGCAGAAACACCCTGACCTCTGTTTGCGCCTGAGGATTTTTTTGGCTGTGGTGCACTGCCTTGTGCTGTCTGGGTTTATCTACGCTGAACAGATCTGCTGTGTGTTCCGCTCTGTGGGGGAAATGCTGTTCCAGCCATGGGTGAGCTGGTGCCACTGGCCCTGAGCGGCGCTAGCCCGGTCCTCTGTTTACACAGCTTTTATCCTCATTTTGCTCACATGGCCTCTGTTAGCGTGTTGTCACCTCATCCACAGCACAGCCTCACAGTTTTTACTGTTTAGTTTTGGGGCCCTGAGAGTTAAATGTGACCTTGGGTTTTTAACTGCCCTTGTAATGATCTGAACATCCTTTTTGAAATGTGTTTTTTGTCTTCCCCTCTGATGTTGTACATCATCTGTGAAGATGACAAATTAAGACCTCCTCTTCCTTCTTTGAATGATTATTTTCCATTTATTTGTTCGATAACTATTGATTACCCTTCTTCTCAGCACACACAGAGAGGATATGCCAGATGTCTGTGTGGAGGACAGTGTGCCTCAGAAGATTTTCTGCCTTCACATGAGGTGTAATCATATCCTGCTGGCAGTGTCATATTGGTTGTCTCCCCATCAACCTCCGTTCCCAACCCCCCGGCCTCATCCTACCCGTCAGTCCACGGCTTAATCAGCCCTGACTGGCTCTTTCTTAAAGTGCATTGTGGGGTGCACGTTCCCTGTCGAAGAGCTGACAGTCCCCCTAAGTAACTACAGTGTCCTCCAGCACCTCTATAGCGTAGCGTGCTGCTACACGGCTGCTCCTGTCTGCTCAGCTTCCTTTGTCTCCACAGCATCACTATGACAGAGTGCATTGATAAAAGAGACACACCGTCAGTGTGGCATTATGAGCTTCTAATAGTATGTGTCCAATTCTTTCCCCTTATGTTGCGTTTAAGGCTCTAACTGCTAATGGCATTGTCAGGCTGAACAGCCGTTTGAACGGGGAGAAGGACGTTGATGTCTGTGCAAACCTTTCACCATCAAAGCCCCCCCCCTCACGCGCGAGGCAGGATGGTAGCTTGGAACAAAATTCTTCTTAAGGCCCTTTATATAGCATCCATTTTCATAGCCACCTCAGAGAATTGACAAGGATTTGAAGAATGGGACAGTGTGGTTTATTATAACATTTTATTCATTCAACAACAAAACAATCTGTTTCAGATACAGATGTAGCATCTTAATTTGAGCCAGTTTGCTACAGCAGGAAAGAATCCTGGAGCAGCAGGAAATGTGTATTATAATTAATGGACATTTTTGTAGGGGTTGAAATCCCTTTTCGTAAGGGATCAAGAATTACATTTCAAAGTGAAAATTACAAAAACTTCAAAAGCCTTTTAAACCTCAAATAGCCACAAGTTTGACATGTTATCCTGCAACAAGGTGATCAAATGAATATCCTACAGCTGCATGACCCTTAACCTCTAGATTTAGCTTTTTGAAATGTTTACTTCACCGTACATGAAATACGTGTCTTGTGCTTGGTCTGCTTTGTGCTATTTAATGTTATGGCCATTTTTGTGTCCACATGAGAATTTACTGGTGCACAGGAAACACGGTACAGAAATAGCAAGAGACAGGTCCTGTCTTCTGTCAGAGGAGAAACACAGTCTGTCTCCATACAAAAAAGCAGCATTCAATTCAAATCTGAAACGTCTGATCTTGATTAAATCATTCTTCTAGAAGATTAGTTACTTATTGCATTTAGTTTCTGATTTAAGATGAGTAAATGATGACATATTGTAACTCACATGGCTAAATAAGGTTTTCATTTGAATTACGATTCAAGTTTGTTCTAAAAACAGACGACCTCTCATTTGACCTTGACAGAGGTTTTATATAATCTCTAGAAAGTGCCTTCTACGTCTTCAGAAACGAGAAACCAGTAGCAGATTCAAAGCATGGTTTGTAATGCAGCCTAGAGGTAGTCTGTTGAAGACCGCTGTTATCCAACACAGACAGTAACATTCCAGTACTGACATATTTATTTTGGCGCAGCCAGCACAGTACATCTCAGTGCCATAGAATAAGAGAGAGAAAACTCCAACTGATAAATGTTCTTTTAGACACGAGATACTTCCCAGTTCCCGGTGTTTATGATTAGGGGTCCGGTAGGGATCCTGCCTGTTGAACCGGTCCAACACCCCCCCTTCGGTCACCAGGCGTCCCCTCCCCAGGATTGACTTACCGCAGGCTGGCTACATCATGCTGAAGACATTTACAGGCCCCCAGAGCCCCACGGCCCGGGCACTCTCTCCCCTCTCTCTATGTCTTGATGAAGTCAGGGAGGGAGAGGCTGGGTCGGGATCCACATTGACCCCCCCCCCCCCCATAAAGGGTAGAGCATCTACATAAAGATGAAAGAAGATCATGAAAATAAGACAGAAATATGAAAGGAATTTAATTCGGACAGCGAGGGATAGAGATGAGGAACAAACGCAGACTGAGTGAAGCGTATGTCTGTCCCTCACCTGGGTGATGACATACCTACAGTAGTGGTAATAAGGTCAGGTCAGGTAACCCCGCCCTCCTTGCGTGAGGAACTGTTTTTGGCTCAACCTTGGTCCGCTTGGGTCGTTGTCAGTAGTAGGGAGAATCATAACAAAAAGCTTTACAGTACATTTGAGATGTAGACTTCAGTGAGAGTGAGAGCACTTTACTTGACAAAGAGCTGAGTCAGCCCCAGTTCTGAGAGCCCTCTGCTCTCCTCCCAATTAGCCTCCAACTATCTGCCTGGAAACAGAAGCAAGACAACTCAGCCGGCATCCAGACATGATTGAGTCCATTGTTAAATTAATTAACATGAAGTGTACTGGAATGAGTGAATGCCTGAATCTGGCCATTTTATACATTGCATATGAATGTATAACATATGGGCTGTACCATCGTCATCGGCCACATGATTAAAATGTAGATAAAGAGTTTGCTCAGCAAATCTGACTCTTGCAGTGGCGACGGACTTATAATAGCATGAATTTATTTAATTCTGTTTTTAAACGTGTATATCCAGTCTCCACTGTCTCTCTGTGAGAGCCACTATATCCTCATCCAATTATTAAAGAAAGGCTTAATGATATTTTAATCAATGTTATTGATTTTCCAGGGTTTATGACTCCGTTGAGCCCTGAGGTAATACTGTCTACAGTGTAGGACAGAGGAGCTAGAGCCCTGAGGTAATACTGTCTACAGTGTAGGACAGAGGAGCTAGAGCCCTGAAGTAATACTGTCTACAGTGTAGGACAGAGGAGCTAGAGCCCTGAGGTAATACTGTCTACAGTGTAGGACAGAGGAGCTAGAGCCCTGAAGTAATACTGTCTACAGTGTAGGACAGAGGAGCTAGAGCCCTGAGGTAATACTGTCTACAGTGTAGGACAGAGGAGCTAGAGCCCTGAGGTAATACTGTCTACAGTGTAGGACAGAGGAGCTAGAGCCCTGAGGTAATACTGTCTACAGTGTAGGACAGAGGAGCTAGAGCCCTGAGGTAATACTGTCTACAGTGTAGGACAGAGGAGCTAGAGCCCTGAGGTAATACTGTCTACAGTGTAGGACAGAGGAGCTAGAGCCCTGAGGTAATACTGTCTACAGTGTAGGACAGAGGAGCTAGAGCCCTGAGGTAATACTGTCTACAGTGTAGGACAGAGGAGCTAGAGCCCTGAGGTAATACTGTCTACAGTGTAGGACAGAGGAGCTAGCCCTGAGGCCCAGTGTAGGACAGAGGGTAATACTGTCTACAGTGTAGGACAGAGGAGCTAGAGCCCTGAGGTAATACTGTCTACAGTGTAGGACAGAGGAGCTAGAGCCCTGAGGTAATACTGTCTACAGTGTAGGACAGAGGAGCTAGAGCCCTGAGGTAATACTGTCTACAGTGTAGGACAGAGGAGCTAGAGCCCTGAGGTAATACTGTCTACAGTGTAGGACAGAGGAGCTAGAGCCCTGAGGTAATACTGTCTACAGTGTAGGACAGAGGAGCTAGAGCCCTGAGGTAATACTGTCTACAGTGTAGGACAGAGGAGCTAGAGCCCTGAGGTAATACTGTCTACAGTGTAGGACAGAGGAGCTAGAGCCCTGAGGTAATACTGTCTACAGTGTAGGACAGAGGAGCTAGAGCCCTGAGGTAATACTGTCTACAGTGTAGGACAGAGGAGCTAGAGCCCTGAGGTAATACTGTACAGTGTAGGACAGAGGAGCTAGAGCCCAATACTGTCTACAGTGTAGGACAGAGGAGCTAGAGCCCTGAGGTAATACTGTCTACAGTGTAGGACAGAGGAGCTAGAGCCCTGAGGATACTGTCTACAGTGTAGGACAGAGGAGCTAGAGCCCTGAGGTAATACTGTATACAGTGTAGGACAGAGGAGCTAGAGCCCTGAGGTAATACTGTCTACAGTGTAGGACAGAGGCGCTAGACGAGTAGTCATGAGACCAACCTCATCAATACTGGTGCTTGGTTAGTTTCAGAGGAGGCCGTTATGGGGAAAGGATTTACATTGTAGATTGTGACTGGTTGGAAAACTAAACCTGTTTGAGACATAACACAACTAGAGCCACAGGCAGGAAATCTGATGAGGCCGGAACTTAAAGGTAAATCAATTATTATTCGGTTGCCAGGGAGATTTACGCAAATCTGGCATTTCCCCGATGATTCTTCTTGTTTTTATTTGTCTCTCTCTCTCTCTGTCCCTTCTATCTCTCTCCTCAAGATGTGATTAAAATGTTTGTGTTGTTGTCTGGGAGAACCCACTGGGATCACTTGAGAATGCTGCTTGGCACATAGCTGTGGATTTGGCCCTACAGTCTGGGATTGTTCTAGGGTCTGCTGCTTGGCACATAGCTGTGGATTTGGCCCTACAGTCTGGGACTGTTCTGGGGTCTACTGCTTGGCACATAGCTGTGGATTTGGCCCTACAGTCTGGGAGTGTTCTGGGGTCTGCTGCTTGGCACATAGCTGTGGATTTGGCCCTACAGTCTGGGACTGTTCTGGGGTCTACTGCTTAGCACATAGCTGTGGATTTGGCCCTACAGTCTGGGAGTGTTCTGGGGTCTGCTGCTTGGCATATAGCTGTGGATTTGGCCCTACAGTCTGGGAGTGTTCTGGGGCCTGCTGCTTGGATGGAGTGAGCCTGCTTAGGCCTGACCTTGGAAGTTGTCTCCGGACCACTGAAATAAAATGGTGATAGAAGTAGTGTGTAATGCTTCATGTTGAATTATTTAGGAGGTCTCTGAGGTAAATATTTGACATTTTCTGTGTATTCAAAAAAATGTGCATGAGCAACAGAACGGTAGTCTTTATGATTTTTGTTTTGTTTTGATTTGATTAATGACCTAAATGCTCAAAATGTGGACAGGGTGTCGACCTGAGAAATACGGTAAACCAAGCAGGCAAACTGGCTTGTTTCCTGTTTTGTTTTTGCATAAGGCCTTGTGAATAGATAGGCTATAATACACACAATGCTGAGTGATAAGACATACGTCATAAGTATTGTTATAAATAATATCATGACATAGGTTATATGATATTATAAACTGGGTGGTTAGAGCCCTGAATGCTGATTGGCTGACAGCCGTGGTATATCAGACCGTATACCCCAGGTCTGACAAAACATTTATTTTTACTGCTCTAATTAAGTTGGTAACCAGTTTATAATAGTAATAAGGCACCTCAGGGGTTTGTGTTATATGGCCAATATACCACAGCTAAGGGCTGTGTCCAGGCACTCCGCGTTGCGTTGTGTGTAAGAACAGCCTTTAGCCGTGGTATATTGGCCATATACCACACCTCCTCGTGCCTTATTGCTTAAGTAGACAGTACATACGTTATATGTAATCAGTTGAAGAAAGGAAAGTGACCTCCAGTTTGGTTTGGTTGGGGGCTGTTAGAAACAGATTGATCTGCCTGTGTGTCCCACAGCTTTCACCTCTTTCCCACGTCTGCCTCTATCAATTTGTAACAATGAGTGGCAGTGCAGAGGGGGACCAGGGGGTGTCCAGACAGATCCTCCCTCTGGGTGGTGAGGGGGAAGGGAGGGGCGGTTGTGTGACTGCATGCCTTGGGGAGGCAACCCCGCTGGTTGGTGGTCCGGTGTTGTTTGTTCCTCTCTCGCTGCGCGCGTGTGTGTGTGTGTGTGTGTGTGTGTGTGTGTGTGTGCTCTGTATCTTAGTCACTTTAATTGTTTGTAAATATTGCATTATGTATTTTGGGTATATGTGGTGAAACTTAGATATTACTTGTTAGATATTACAGCACTGTCAGAGTTAGAAGCACAAGCATTTCACTACACCCGCAACAATGGTTAAATATCTGTTAAACACGTGTACGTGACCAATACAATTTGGTTTGATTTGATTTGATTATGCTTGTGTGTGTGTGTGTGTGTGGTGCATGTGTGTGTGACAAGAGGGGTTGGAAGCGATTAATGAGCTTAGAGCTCCTCCTCCTCCACAGAGCTCCTCCTCCTCCACGGAGCTCCTCCTCCTCACCCCATTAGCTCCTCAAGGGTTAATGGTTCAGTGAGCAATGCTTTGGATTGGGTGACGCATCCAGGGGCTCTCTGGGTATTTATGCAGACAAGATGGTCAGCTCAGCTGCACACAGAGGAGCTGCCCTCCATCGTGTTCATCTATTGTTTACTGAACACCCTTGGCCAATGAGGTTCATTAGTCATGACACAGGCTAGTTGCAGATGTACCACACCAGTAATTCAGTATCTAATACACAGGCATGTCTTCACCACACACAAATAGGCAGACGAAGTGGGTCAGTCAAAAGGATCCCTTTTAGAGATAGTGTCAAAGTAATTATATGGACCAATGCTCTCTTTGAATGTAACTATTTTATTCAATATGACAATGGCTAGTTACTGTATATACAAATGAAATAGCTGTTTTTTGTGGATGAAGGAAAACGGCACACAGTATTACCAGAGATACAATACGTCTACTTCACTTTTCGAGATGTTTTTCTGGCCGAGGGGAAACGCCACTGGCTTATGTTCATGTGAAGATACTCTCTGGAAATGTTCTTTCCTCAGAACGGCTATTGGAGATTTATAGAGTAAGACTGGGACTACTACTGCTGTAGTACAAGAGCTAGAGAACCGGGGACTTGGGAGTGCCAGTCAGTGCTTTAAATAGATCTGTATGTTTTGAAACACCTGTTCACTGGAAATGTGAGTAGAGCCAGGAGTCGACTTGGATTAGAATCCATCACTGAAACACAAATGGGCTGACAGATATTAGGCTATGATAATCAACAATGACATTAGTTATATAATTGCAGGGATTTGTCATTGGGGGCCTTTAAGTGGGTAAATGAATATAAGTGGGATTTGCTTACGGCCCAGACTACTTGTGTAGTCCTATCATCATCATCGGCATCATCAGTAATATTGGAGATAGTAATTAATGTACCCCAGGTAACCATATCATCTCCCCCCATCTTCAGCTATGATGACAGTATGATGACAGAGACAGAGAGGGAGGGAGGGAGGGAGGGAGGGAGGGAGGGAGGGAGGGAGGGAGGGAGGGAGGGAGGGGAGACAGATTGGAGTGCCCTCCAGGAGAGGCCTGCTGCTGTGGGTATGTCAACAGTGGCTCCCTCCCCTGGTTGCCCACAGACACCCATTCCGAGTGTCACAGCGGTCTAAGGCACTGCATTTCAGTGCTAGATGCGTCACTACAGATCCTGGTTTGATTCCAGGCTTGTATCACAACCGGCCGTGGTTGGGAGTCCCATAGGGCGGCGCACAATTGTCCCAGCGTCGTCCGGGTTAGGGTTTGGCCGGGGTAGGCTGTCATTGAAAATAAGAATTTGTTCTTAACTGACTTGCCTTGTTAAATAAATAAAAATCCCTTCATGGTGGAGAGCAATAGATCAGTAAAATGGCCTCCCTTTATCCACCGAATCAGTTGTCTATTTCAGACCCGCTGGACAATATATGGTCTCAAAATGTTAAAAAGAGAGAAAAGACATAGGAAGCTTTAAAAAGTCATAGTAAAGGCCAAATGTATCTGGCCTTTTAATCTGTGGCCTGAAGAGGAGAGATTGAAAGGTCCAACACAGAGGGACTGCAACACAGTGTCCAGATTGATTCACACAGGAACTAAAGGCTTTCTTTACTGAAGAGAGGGTCAAAAAATGTCCTTCTCCCCACATTTGGCCTCAGATATTTTGAATCATAGTCGATTCGATGTATGATGATGCATGATCAGACGATCTCTCTTTTCAGGATAAATGTCTTGGGAAAGAGAAAATCTCAGTCAGCTGTGATCAACACTTGTGTGAAACTACAGCCTCTATACATTCTCTGAAAGTGTGTAATTTAGGAGCAGCAAACCCTCTGTGGAAAACATTCATTATCACCTCCAGTTAACGAGTGGATTCTAAAACGAGGGCTGGGGCCCTGGGCAAAGGGAGGAGAGGTGAGGGCTGGGGCCCTGGGCAAAGGGAGGAGATGTGAGGGCTGGGGCCCCGGGCAAAGGGAGGAGATGTGAGGATGAGGGCTGGGGCCCTGGGCAAAGGGAGGAGATGTGGGGATGAGGGCTGGGGCCCTGGGCAAAGGGAGGAGATGTGAGGATGATGGCTGGGGCCCTGGGCAAAGGGAGGAGATGTGAGGATGAGGGCTGGGGCCCTGGGCTGGGCTGGGGCCCTGGGCAAAGGAGGAGATGTGAGGATGAGGGCTGGGGCCCTGGGCAAAGGAGGAGAGGGCTGGGGTGAGGATGAGGGCTGGGGCCCTGGGCAAAGGAGGAAGGGAGGAGGTGAGGCTGATGAGATGAGGGCTGGGGCCCTGGGCAAGGAGGTGAGGTGAGGGCTGGGGCCCTGGGCAAAGGGAGTGAGGGCTGGGGTGCAAAGGAGGGATGAGGGCTGGGGCCCTGGGCAAAGGAGGAGGTGAGGGCTGGGGCCCTGATGAGGGCTGGGGCCCTGGGCAAAGGAGGAGAGGTGAGGAGGGCTGGGGCCCTGGGCAAAGGAGGAGAGGTGAGGGCTGGGGGAGGGAGGTGAGGATGAGGGCTGGGGCCCTGGGCAAAGGGAGGAGAGGTGAGGATGAGGGCTGGGGCCCTGGGCAAAGGAGGATGATGAGGCTGGGGCCCTGGGCAAAGGAGAGGTGAGGGGCTGGGGCCCTGGGCAGGGAGGGATGTGAGGATGAGAGGGTGAGGCTGGGGCCCTGGGCAAAGGAGGAGAGGTGAGGGCTGGGGCCCTGGGCAAAGGGAGGAGAGGGAGGATGAGGGCTGGGGCCCTGGGCAAGGGGAGGAGGGGCTGGGGCCCTGGGCAAGGGAGGATGTGAGGATGAGGGCTGGGGCCCTGGGCAAAGGGAGGGAGGGGTGAGGATGAGGGCTGGGGCCCTGGGCAAAGGAGGAGAGGGAGGAGATGGGCAAAGGAGGATGAGGGCTGGGGCCCTGGGCAAGGGTGGGAGGAGAGGTGAGGATGAGGCTGGGGCCCTGGGCAAAGGGAGGAGAGGTGAGGGCTGGGGCCCTGGGCAAAGGGAGGAGAGGTGAGGGCTGGGGCCCTGGGCAAGGGCTGGGGCCCTGGGGGAGGGAGGTGAGGGCTGGGGTGGGCAAGGAAGGAGGGAGGTGAGGGCTGGGGCCCTGGGCAAAGGGCTGGGGCCCTAGGCAAAAGGGGAGGTGAGGATGGCTGGGGCCCTGGGAGGAGAGTGAGGATGAGGGCCCTGGGAGGGCTGGGGCCCTGGGCAAAGGGAGGATGGATGAGGGCTGGGGCCCTGGGCAAAGGAGGAGATGTGAGGATGAGGGCTGGGGCCCTGGGCAAAGGAGGATGTGAGGATGAGGGCTGGGGCCCTGGGCAAAGGGGAGATGTGAGAGGGAGGGCTGGGGCCCTGGGCAAAGGGATGAGGATGGGCTGGGGCCCTGGGCAAAGGAGGAGGTGAGGATGAGGGCTGGGGCCCTGGGCAAAGGGAGGATGAGGGCTGGGGCCCTGGGCAAAGGGAGGAGAGGTGAGGATGAGGGCTGGGGCCCTGGGCAAAGGGAGGAGATGTGAGGGCTGGGGCCCTGGGCAAAGGGAGGAGATGTGAGGATGAGGGCTGGGGCCCTGGGCAAAGGGAGGAGAGGTGAGGGCTGGGGCCCTGGGCAAAGGGAGGAGAGGTGAGGATGAGGGCTGGGGCCCTGGGCAAAGGGAGGTGAGGTGAGAGGATGAGGGCTGGGGCCCTGGGCAAGGGAGGAGAGGTGAGGATGAGGGCTGGGGCCCTGGGCAAAGGGAGGAGAGGTGAGGATGAGGGCTGGGGCCCTGGGCAAAGGGAGGAGAGGTGAGGATGAGGGCTGGGGCCCTGGGCAAAGGGAGGAGAGGTGAGGATGAGGGCTGGGGCCCTGGGCAAAGGGAGGAGAGGAGGATGAGGCCCTGGGAGGGCTGGGGCCCTGGGCAAAGGGGAGGAGGTGAGGATGAGGGCTGGGGCCCTGGGCAAAGGGAGGGAGGTGATGAGAGGGAGGGCTGGGGCCCTGGGCAAAGGAGAGAGGTGAGGGGCTGATGAGGGCTGGGGCCCTGGGCAAAGGGAAGGTGAGGAGGGCTGGGGCCCTGGGAGGAGAGGGTGAGGCTGGGGCCCTGGGCAAAGGAGGAGATGTGAGGGAGGGCTGGGGCCCTGAGGGCTGGGGCCTGGGCTGGGCAAAGATGGGAGAGGTGAGGAGAGGTGAGGATGAGGGCTGGGGCCCCCTGGGCAAAGGGAGGAGAGGTGAGGGCTGGGGCCCTGGGCAAAGGGAGGAGAGGTGAGGGCTGGGGCCCTGGGCAAAGGGAGGAGAGGTGAGGGCTGGGGCCCCTGGGCAAAGGGAGGAGAGGTGAGGGCTGGGGCCCTGGGCAAAGGGAGGAGAGGTGAGGATGAGGGCTGGGGCCCTGGGCAAAGGGAGGAGGTGAGGGCTGGGGCCCTGGGCAAAGGGAGGAGAGGTGAGGGCTGGGGCCCTGGGCAAAGGGAGGAGAGGATGAGGGCTGGGGCCCTGGGCAAAGGGAGGAGGTGAGGCTGGGGATGAGGGGCTGGGGCCCTGGGCAATGAGCCCTGGGCAAAGGAACAGTGGGAGGCAAGGCTAGAGGATGAGGGCTGGGGCCCTGGGCAAAGGGAGGAGAGGTGAGGGCTGGGGCCCTGGGCAAAGGGAGGAGATGTGAGGATGAGGGCTGGGGCCCTGGGCAAAGGGAGGAGATGTGGGGATGAGGGCTGGGGCCCTGGGCAAAGGGAGGAGATGTGAGGATGAGGGCTGGGGCCCTGGGCAAAGGGAGGAGATGTGAGGATGAGGGCTGGGGCCCTGGGCAAAGGGAAGAGATGTGAGGTTTGGAGATGGGGCCCTGGGCAAACGGAGGAGAGGTGAGGATGAGGGCTGGGGCCCTGGGCAAAGGGGGGAGAGGTGAGGATGAGGGCTGGGGCCCTGGGCAAAAGGAGGAGATGTGAGGATGAGTGCTGGGGCCCTGGGCAAAGGGAGGAGATGTGAGGATGAGTGCTGGGGCCCTGGGCAAAGGGAGGAGATGTGGGGATGATGGCTGGGGCCCTGGGCAAAGGGAGGAGATGATGAGGGCTGGGGCCCTGGGCAAAGGGAGGAGATGTGAGGATGAGTGCTGGGGCCCTGGGCAAAGGGAGGAGATGTGGGGATGAGGGCTGGGGCCCTGGGCAAAGGGAGGAGGTGTGATGATGGGGGCTGGGGCCCTGGGCAGAGGAGGGAGATGTGAGGTTTGGAGCTGGGGCCCTGGGCAGAGGAAGGAGGTGTGGGGCAAGGGCCCTGGGCAGAGGAAGGAGGTGTGGGGATTGGAGCTGGGGCCTTGGGCAGAGGGAGGGGGCGTATGGATGGGGGCTGGGGCCCTGGGCAGAGGAAGGAGGTGTGGGGATTGGATTTGGGGCCCTGGACAGAGGAAGGGGTGTGGGGATTTTGGCTGGGGCCCTAGGCAGAGGAAGGAGGTGTGGGGATGTTGGCTGGGGCCCTGGGCAAAGGGAGGAGATGTGAGGATGAGGGCTGGGGCCCTGGGCAAAGGGAGGAGATGTGGGGATGAGGGCTGGTGCCCTGGGCAGAGGGAGGAGATGTGAGGATGAGGGCTGGGGCCCTGGGCTGAGGGGCCCTGGGCTTTATTTTACTAGGCAAGTCAGGAGACGGCCTAGGAACAGTGGGTTAACTGCCTGTTCATGCAGAACGACAGATTTGTACCTTGTCAGGGGATGAGGGCTGGGGCCTGGGCTGGGGAGAAGGGCTGGGGCCCTGGGCAAAGGAGGAGATGTGAGGATGAGGGCTGGCCTGGGCAAAAGGAGGGATGAGGATGAGGGCTGGGGCCCTGGGCAAAGGGAAGAGATGTGAGGTTTGATGGGGCCCTGGGCAAACGGGGGATGAGGGCTGGGGCCCTGGGCAAAGGGGGAGGAGGCTGCCCTGGGAGGATGAGAGGCTGGGGCCCTGGGCAAAGGGAGGAGATGTGAGGATGAGTGCTGGGGCCCTGGGCAAAGGGGAGATGGGGGATGGCTGGGGCCCTGGGCAAGGGAGGAGATGATGAGGCTGGGGCCCTGGGAGGAGAGATGTGATGAGTGCTGGGGCCCTGGGCAAAGGGAGGGATGTGGGGATGAGGGCTGGGGCCCTGGGCAAAGGGGAGGAGGTGGATGATGGGGGCTGGGGCTGGGGCCCTGGGCAGAGGAAGGAGGTGTGGGGAGGGCCCTGGGCAGAGGAAGGAGGTGTGGGGATTGGAGCTGGGGCCTTGGGCAGAGGGAGGGGGCGTAGGGATGGGGCTGGGGCCCTGGGCAGGAAGGAGGTGTGGGGTTGGCTGGGGCCCTGGGCAGAGAGGAAGGAGGTGTGGGGATGTTGGCTGGGGCCCTGGGCAGAGGAGAGGAGGTGCCCTGGGCAGAGGAGGAGATGTGAGGGAGGGCTGGGGCCTGGGCTGAGGATGAGGCTGGGGCCTGTTGGGGATGTTGGCTGGGGCCCTGGGCAGAGGAAGGAGGTGTGGGGATGTTGGCTGGGGCCCTGGGCAGAGGAAGGAGGTGTGGGGATTGGAGCTGGGGCCCCGAGCAGATGAAGGAGGTGTGGGGATGTTGGCTGGAGCCCTGGACAGAGGAAGGAGGTGTGGGGATTGGAGCTGGGGCCCTGGGCAGAGGAAGGAGGTGTGGGGATTGGAGCTGGGGCCCTGGGCAGAGGAAGGAGGTGTGAGGATGTTGGCTGGGGTCGAAGGAATCACAGGCCAGGTGCTGCTCCTCTATTGTGGGGTGTCTCTTCTCCTACAGACATACAGAGCTCTATTGACACAGACGGTTTTTGTCTTAACTCTAACTTCACACATCAGATAGGGGTGTATGGGGTTTTACGTGCTAGATGTCAGAGGCACACAAAAAGCCCAGGCTCAGGGGTGATAGTGTTTCTGTGAGTCTGTGTTGACTAGGCTGACATGCTGCTATTCAAGTTAAGGGCGTACAAACTCCCCCTTTCCCATAGAGCGGAGAGAGACAGAGGTTCAAAGGGCCAACCAATGGCAATCATTTACAGGCGAGGACAAACACACATTTTTTATTTAACTAGGCAAGTCAGTTAAGAACAAATTCTTATTTACAATGATGGCCTACAGAAGGATAGAGGGATATTCACATGCACTGATTGATTCAGGAGTTCAAGCCAAGAATGTGTGTGCTAAGTAACAGGCCTATACGAAAAAAGGTAAGAAAATGTATGCTCTCACTACTGTCAGTGGCTCTGGATAAGAGCATCTGCTGGAAATATCCCCCTGGAGATGAACCAATGATTTATACTGTCTATACACAAGATGACTGATAGGGGGCGCTGTGTTGAAGCCACCATGCCTCCACCAAGCCACTCCTCCACCAGAAATGCATTTATTAATGTCTACATTCGTTTGGCCACACCTTAATGCATACTTCAAAATTGAATTATGTGAGATAAACATTAACAAAAATATAAAGATATATATAAAAATATTGCCCTTAAAGTAAAATATTTAGAGATGACTAATGTTACTGTCCCGACTACAACAAAGTTCATACTTAAATACATGTACTTTTGTCCTTGAAACATTGAATTGAAATAGTGTAGAATTCCATTCATTCCTATGGAGGACTGCTCTTACTGGGTAGTGTCAATATGGCCGACCGGTGGCTTCAATTACGGTCAATTTGAGCTGCGGACCAAGAATGTCACGTTGCCAGCAACAACGAAAGGTAAGACAAGGATTTAATGTGAATTGAAAAGCCACTCCGCTCCCTCATCCCTCGTAGTGGGAATAGGGTCTTACTGACACACCTCAAATGGTACTTCTATGTCTTTCTTCTCTTCTCCCTCTCTGCTGCCACAAACGCATGGGAGGGGGGAGCACTGGAAACTACAGCCAGCTCTTTGGAGATGGACTAAATTAGATCACAAGGCTTCCAAATGTCTCAAATGTCATTATTTAGTGCACAGAAACCGATTTGGGTCAGCCACAAATATATAGGACGACTTCAAATAGTTTATATAGAGGTTGTGTTATACATTGTAACTGGAAGGTCATACATCTTGACCAGGAACACGTTGTAAAAGGTCAGCTGGTTGGGGTGTTGCAGGCCCACAACCCTCTTGAGTCTGTGTTCTAGAGGGGGGTAGAACCATGGACATGGAATCCATAGAACTCCCCATTCATGTCAATGATGGCAGAAAGGTTCCAAGCCTTTTCTAAGGATTCTATTTATACGGGTTGAACAACAGGGTGCTGATGTGACCCACTGTGTGGATTCCTATCCACTCAACACAAACACTGACAACGTTCCTGTGTCCGTATGATTGGTTAGTTGTCAGTGTTAATCATGGGGTCGGATGAATGTATGTGAAGAATATGTGGTGTGTATGCAGACAAAATCATTGAATATTATATATGTTAATTAATGTTATTATATGTTATTATATCTATTAGCAGTGACACCACTGTATGACTGCTTTAAAACACACATACACACATCCACACACACACACACACACACCCACACACACCCACACACACATACCCACCCACACACACACAGACACCCACCCACACCCACCCACACACACACACACCCACCCACCCACCCACCCACACACCCCCCCACACACACCCACCCACACAC
This sequence comes from Oncorhynchus nerka, assembly GCF_034236695.1. Taxonomy (NCBI): domain Eukaryota; kingdom Metazoa; phylum Chordata; class Actinopteri; order Salmoniformes; family Salmonidae; genus Oncorhynchus; species Oncorhynchus nerka. Next base: position 13,681,792 of record NC_088415.1, read on the forward strand.
ACCCACCCACACACACCCACACACACACACACACACACACACACACACACACACACACACACACAATTAAATTAAGACCAATATACCAAACAAATTCCTCATACGCACTCATGACAAACGGCAACGTAAATAACAATGTGTCTCCAGCACAATCAACAGTACACTACGCTGAGTAAGTGGAATGCTACCAGACACCCAGGTAGTGTAAAGACGGAGTATAGAGTCTATGAACCCACGCAGAGTAATGGATGTGGATATCTACAGTAACGGAGTCAGTCTCCACCACTGGCAGCTGGTCATTCCCCGTTTAGGGTGAGGAGGGAGGGCATTCATGGTCTCGCACCAGTCACAGACGTAGAGCGAGAGAGAGGGAGAGAGAGAGACAGAGAGGGAGAGAGAGAGAGACAGAGAGGGAGAGTGAGAGACAGAGAGGGAGGGCATTCATGTTCTCGCACCAGTCACAGATGTAGAGCGAGAGAGAGGGAGAGAGAGAGAGACAGAGAGGGAGGGAGGAGAGAGACAGAGAGGGGGAGAGACAGAGATGGAGAGAGAGAGACAGGGAGGGAGAGACAGAGAGGGAGAGAGAGGACAGAGAGGGAGAGAGACAGAGAGGGAGAGAGGAGATAGGACAGAGAGGGAGAGAGAGAGAGACAGAGAGGGAGAGAGGAGAGAGACAGAGAGGGGGAGAGACAGAGAGGGAGGGCATTCATGTTCTCGCACCAGTCACAGATGTAGAGCGAGAGAGAGGGAGAGAGAGAGAGACAGAGAGGGAGGGAGAGAGAGGACAGAGAGGGGGAGAGAGAGAGAGACAGAGAGGAGAGAGACAGAGAGAGATAGGGAGAGAGAGAGACAGAGCGGGAGGGAGGGAGGGAGAGACAGAGAGGAGAGAGAGAGACAGAGAGGGGCGAGAGAGAGAGAGACAAATAGGGAGAGAGAGACAGAGAGGGGGAGAGATAGAGGAGAGAGAGAGAGAGACAGAGAGAGGACAGGGAGAGAGAGAGAGGGGGAGAGAGAGAGAGAGAGAGAGAGAGAGAAGAGAGACAGAGAGAGAGGACAGGGAGAGAGAGGGGGGAGGGAGAGAGAGAGACAGAGAGAGAGGGAGGGAGGGAGGGAGGGAGAGAGGAGAGGAGAGAGAGAGAGAAGAGAGAGAGAGAGAGAGAGAGAGAGGGAGGGGAAATGTTCTAAGTGTTCCATCCCGTCTGAGCTACAGAACCTGAGTGCATGGCATTCCTGTCCAGTAACCCTACACCTCTGGGTTGGCAGGCATAGGGTGTGGAGAGTAGGACACCTGGATTCCTTCAATCTCTGTTTAATTGTTTTGTCAAGGCCTCACATTACGGAGCTCTCAGGCAGGGCCAAGCCAAACACAATAAATGTGTTAAGTGAATTTTAAGTGAATTCTGTCTCTGATGCTTCGAAAAACACGTTTTTTAAAAGTGAAACTAAGATAAACAGAATACTATTTCAGACACTGATATACATTACCAGTCAAAAGTTTGGACACACCTACTCAAGAGTTTTTCTTTATTTGTACTATTTTCTACATTGTAGAATAATAGTGAACATATCAAAACTATGAAATAACACATATGGAATCATGTAGTAACCAAAAAAGTGTTAAACAAATCAAAATATATTTTATATTTGAAATTCTTCAAAGTAGCCATCCTTTCCCTTGATGACAGCTTTGCACACTCTTGGCATTCTCTCAACCAGCTTCACCTGGAATGCTTTTCCATCAGTCTTGAAGGAGTTCCCACATATGCTGCTTTTCCTTCACTCTGCGGTCCAACTCATCCCAAACCATCTCAATTGGGTTGAGGTCTGGTGATTGTGGAGGTCAGGTCATCTGATGCAGCACTCCATCACTCTCCTTCTTGGTCAAATAAACCTTACAACTGCCTGGAGGTGTGTTGGGTCATTGTCCTGTTGAAAAGCAAATGATAGTCCCACTAAGCTCAAATAGCAAAAAATAAAGAAAACCCCTTGAATGAGTAGGTGTGTCCAAACTTTTGACTGGTGCTGTAATTTACCGCTCGGGGCCCCTGTCAAGCTATTTATTTGATCATACAATGAAGGTGGATGACAAAACTGATCTTTATTTGCAAATTAATTCAACCAACTTTCCGAAATCAACTTTACGAATAGAGATGATGGAGAATGAGTACTGGTTGTGTCAACACTGTACTCTACTGTGCCGAAGCCCTGTATTCCTGACAGTCAGAGAGAGATTCAACACGGTACTCTACTGTGCCGAAGCCCTGTATTCCTGACAGTCAGAGAGAGATTCAACACTGTACTCTACTGTGCCGAAGCCCTGTATTCCTGACAGTCAGAGAGAGATTCAACACTGTACTCTACTGTGCCGAAGCCCTGTATTCCTGACAGTCAGAGAGAGATTCAACACGGTACTCTACTGTGCCGAAGCCCTGTATTCCTGACAGTCAGAGAGAGATTCAACACTGTACTCTACTGTGCCGAAGCCCTGTATTCCTGACAGTCAGAGAGAGATTCAACACGGTACTCTACTGTGCCGAAGCCCTGTATTCCTGACAGTCAGAGAGAGATTCAACACTGTACTCTACTGTGCCGAAGCCCTGTATTCCTGACAGTCAGAGAGAGATTCAACAACAGCACATAAGTGTTTTAACTAGGAGAGTGCCTCACGCTAAACTCCATGAACTCTGTTTGTGTTTAAACATCGGGACATACAGTATCTGTTGTATACCCTTCCAGACAGTGTACACCTCTTCTACTCAAAATGACTGAAATGAATCTGACAGATTAGAACTGGCAGTTGGATGATTACAGCATAGCTTGTCAAGCAGATACTGTGTACACATCTGGGGATAAACCTTGTATAGCCCAGGGGTTAGGCCAGGGTTTAGGCCAGGGATTAGGCCAGGGATTAGGCCAAATCAAATCAAATCAAATGTTATTTGTCACATACACATGGTTAGCAGATGTTAATGCGAGTGTAGCGAAATGCTTGTGCTTCTAGTTCCGACAATGCAGTGATAACCAACAAGTAATCTAACTAACAATTCCAAAACTACTGTCTTATACACAGTGTAGGGGATAAGGAATATGTACATAAGGATATATGAATGAGTGATGGTACAGAGCAGCATACAGTAGATGGTATCGAGTACAGTATATACATATGAGATGAGTATGTAGACAAAGTAAACAAAGTGGCATAGTTAAAGTGGCTAGTGACATAAGAATGCAGTCGATGATCTAGAGTACAGTATATACATATGCATATGAGATTAATAATGTAGGGTAAGTAACATTATATAAGGTAGCATTGTTTAAAGTGGCTAGTGATATATTTACATCATTTCCCATCAATTCCCATTATTAAAGTGGCTGGAGTTGGGTCAGTGTCAATGACAGTGTGTTGGCAGCAGCCACTCAATGTTAGTGGTGGCTGTTTAACAGTCTGATGGCCTTGAGATAGAAGCTGTTTTCAGTCTCTCGGTCCCAGCTTTGATGCACCTGTACTGACCTCGCCTTCTGGATGATAGCGGGGTGAACAGGCAGTGGTTCGGGTGGTTGATGTCCTTGATGATCTTTATGGCCTTCCTGTAACATCGGGTGGTGTAGGTGTCCTGGAGGGCAGGTAGTTTGCCCCCGGTGATGCGTTGTGCAGACCTCACTACCCTCTGGAGAGCCTTACGGTTGAGGGCGGAGCAGTTGCCGTACCAGGCGGTGATACAGCCCGCCAGGATGCTCTCGATTGTGCATCTGTAGAAGTTTGTGAGTGCTTTTGGTGACAAGCCAAATTTCTTCAGCCTCCTGAGGTTGAAGAGGCGCTGCTGCGCCTTCTTCACGACGCTGTCAGTGTGAGTGGACCAATTCAGTTTGTCTGTGATGTGTATGCCGAGGAACTTAAAACTTGCTACCCTCTCCACTACTGATCCATCGATGTGGATAGGGGGTGTTCCCTCTGCTGTTTCCTGAAGTCCACAATCATCTCCTTAGTTTTGTTGACGTTGAGTGTGAGGTTATTTTCCTGACACCACACTCCGAGGGCCCTCACCTCCTCCCTGTAGGCCGTCTCGTCGTTGTTGGTAATCAAGCCTACCACTGTTGTGTCGTCCGCAAACTTGATGATTGAGTTGGAGGCGTGCATGGCCACGCAGTCGTGGGTGAACAGGGAGTACAGGAGAGGGCTCAGAACGCACCCTTGTGGGGCCCCGTGTTGAGGATCAGCGGGGAGGAGATGTTGTTGCCTACCCTCACCACCTGTGGGCGGCCCGTCAGGAAGTCCAGTACCCAGTTGCACAGGGCGGGTCGAGACCCAGGGTCTCGAGCTTGATGACGAGCTTGGAGGGTACTATGGTATTGAATGCCGAGCTGTAGTCGATGAACAGCATTCTCACATAGGTATTCCTCTTGTCCAGGTGGGTTAGGGCAGTGTGCAGTGTGGTTGAGATTGCATCGTCTGTGGACCTATTTGGGCGGTAAGCAAATTGGAGTGGGTCTAGGGTGTCAGGTAGGGTGGAGGTGATATGGTCCTTGACTAGTCTCTCAAAGCACTTCATGATGACGGAAGTGAGTGCTACGGGGGCGGTAGTCGTTTAGCTCAGTTACCTTAGCTTTCTTGGGAACAGGAACAATGGTGGCCCTCTTGAAGCATGTGGGAACAGCAGACTGGTATAGGGATTGATTGAATATGTCCGTAAACACACCGGCCAGCTGGTCTGCGCATGCTCTGAGGGCGCGGCTGGGGATGCCGTCTGGGCCTGCAGCCTTGCGAGGGTTAACACGTTTAAATGTCTTACTCACCTCGGCTGCAGTGAAGGAGAGACCGCATGTTTTCGTTGCAGGCCGTGTCAGTGGCACTGTATTGTCCTCAAAGCGGGCAAAAAGTTATTTAGTCTGCCTGGGAGCAAGACATCCTGGTCCGTGACTGGGCTGGGTTTCTTCTTGTAGTCCGTGATTGACTGTAGACCCTGCCACATGCCTCTTGTGTCTGAGCCATTGAATTGAGATTCCACTTTGTCTCTGTACTGACGCTTAGCTTGTTTAATAGCCTTGCGGAGGGAATAGCTGCATTGTTTATATTCGGACATATTACCAGACACCTTGCCCTGATTAAAAGCAGTGGTTCACGCTTTCAGTTTCACGCGAATGCTGCCATCAATCCACGGTTTCTGGTTTGGGAATGTTTTTATCGTTGCTATGGGAACGACATCTTCGACGCACGTTCTAATGAACTCGCACACCGAATCAGCGTATTCGTCAATATTTCCATCTGACGCAATACGAAACATGTCCCAGTCCACGTGATGGAAGCAGTCTTGGAGTGTGGAGTCAGCTTGGTCTGACCAGCGTTGGACAGACCTCAGCGTGGGAGCCTCTTGTTTTAGTTTCTGCCTGTAGGCAGGGATCAGCAAAATGGAGTCGTGGTCAGCTTTTCCGAAAGGGGGGCGGGGCAGGGCCTTATATGCGTCGCGGAAGTTAGAGTAACAATGATCCAAGGTTTTACCACCCCTGGCTGCGCAATCGATATGCTGGTAAAATTTAGGGAGTCTTGTTTTCAGATTAGCTTTGTTAAAATCCCCAGCTACAATGAATGCAGCCTCCGGATAAATGGTTTCCAGTTTGCAAAGAGTTAAATAAAGTTCGTTCAGAGCCATCGATGTGTCTGCTTGGGGGGGATATATACGGCTGTGATTATAATCGAGGAGAATTCTCTTGGAAGATAATGCGGTCTACATTTGATTGTGAGGAATTCTAAATCAGGTGAACAGAAGGATTTGAGTTCCTGTATGTTTCCTTCATCACACCATGTCTCGTTAGTCATGAGGCATACGCCCCCGCCACTCTTCTTACCAGAAAGATGTTGGTTTCTGTCTGCTCGATGCGTGGAGAAACCCGTTGGCTGCACCGCATCGGATAGCGTCTTCCCAGTAAGCCATGTTTCTGTGAAGCAGAGAACGTTGCAGTCTCTGATGTCCCTCTGGAATGCTACCCTTGCTTGGATTTCGTCAACCTTGTTGTCAAGAGACTGGACATTGGCAAGAAGAATGCTGGGGAGTGGTGCGCGATGTGCCCTTTTTCGGAGTCTGACCAGAACACCGCCTCGTTTCCCTCTTTTTCGGAGTCGTTTCCTTGGGTCGCTGCATGCGATCCATTCCGTTGTCCTGTTTGTAAGACAGAACACCGGATCCGCGTCGCGGAAAACATATTCTTGGTCGTACTGATGGTGAGTTGGCGCTGATCTTATATTCAGTAGTTCTTCTCGACTGTATGTAATGAAACCTAAGATGACCTGGGGTACTAATGTAAGAAATAACACGTAAAAAAACAAAAAACTGCATAGTTTCCTAGGAACGCGAAGCGAGGCGGCCATCTCAGTCGGCGCCGGAAGTTCTCACTAGGGTTTAGGCCAGGGATTAGGCCAGGGTTTAGGCCAGGGTTTAGGCCAGGGATTAGGCCAGGGTTTAGGCCAGGGATTAGGCCAGGGGGAAGACCAGGGTTTTAGGCCGGATCTCAAATGTCGGTCTGTCAAACGGGGAAAAAAATGTAATCAGATTAATCGCAGGATTTTCTGAGTTACCTCAAATGAAGCTGTAATTTAAGGTTTTTCATAGAAAAACATTACATGAATATTGACGTCTTGATTTAGTCTAAAGTAACGTTTAGCAAAATTTGGTAATTGAGAAAACACACTTTATTTAGCCTCAATGTCTACTTGTTGTTACATTGCATTGTTGTTTTTAGCTGTATAGGTGATGTATGTGGGATGTTTTCAGTGAATTTTCAACATTTTCAAACAATGCGATTAAACAAGATTAAAAAATATTTCTGCACTAAAATAACAGACGAACTCTGACAGCCCCAACAACAGATTAAACACATTTTGGACAAGGGATCGGTGTAAAAAGTTTACAGTTCAATACAATACAATATTATCTATCCACAATGAATGTTCTTAACCCTAAATATACCAACAACTAAAAGCATTGTATTTGGGACAAATCATTCTCTAAACCTTAAAGCTGGTAATGAATAATGTGCCAATCAAGTTGAGGAGACTAAACTGCTTGATGTAACTCTAGATTAATGTGCCAATGGAGCATGTTGAGGAGACTAAACTGCTTGATGTAACCCTAGATTAATGTGCCAATGGAGCAAGTTGAGGAGACTAAACTGCTTGATGTAACCCTAGATTAATGTGCCAATGGAGCAAGTTGAGGAGACTAAACTGCTTGATGTAACCCTAGATTAATGTGCCAATGGAGCAAGTTGAGGAGACTAAACTGCTTGATGTAACCCTAGATTAATGTGCCAATGGAGCATGTTGAGGAGACTAAACTGCTTGATGTAACCCTAGATTAATGTGCCAATGGAGCAAGTTGAGGAGACTAAACTGCTTGATGTAACCCTAGATTAATGTGCCAATGGAGCAAGTTGAGGAGACTAAACTGCTTGATGTAACCCTAGATTAATGTGCCAATGGAGCAAGTTGAGGAGACTAAACTGCTTGATGTAACCCTAGATTAATGTGCCAATGGAGCATGTTGAGGAGACTAAACTGCTTGATGTAACCCTAGATTAATGTGCCAATGGAGCAAGTTGAGGAGACTAAACTGCTTGATGTAACCCTAGATTAATGTGCCAATGGAGCAAGTTGAGGAGACTAAACTGCTTGATGTAACCCTAGATTAATGTGCCAATGGAGCATGTTGAGGAGACTAAACTGCTTGATGTAACCCTAGATTAATGTGCCAATGGAGCAAGTTGAGGAGACTAAACTGCTTGATGTAACCCTAGATTAATGTGCCAATGGAGCAAGTTGAGGAGACTAAACTGCTTGATGTAACCCTAGATTAATGTGCCAATGGAGCAAGTTGAGGAGACTAAACTGCTTGATGTAACCCTAGATTAATGTGCCAATGGAGCAAGTTGAGGAGACTAAACTGCTTGATGTAACCCTAGATTAATGTGCCAATGGAGCAAGTTGAGGAGACTAAACTGCTTGATGTAACCCTAGATTAATGTGCCAATGGAGCAAGTTGAGGAGACTAAACTGCTTGATGTAACCCTAGATTAATGTGCCAATGGAGCAAGTTGAGGAGACTAAACTGCTTGATGTAACCCTAGATTAATGTGCCAATGGAGCAAGTTGAGGAGACTAAACTGCTTGATGTAACCCTAGATTAATGTGCCAATGGAGCAAGTTGAGGAGACTAAACTGCTTGATGTAACCCTAGATTAATGTGCCAATGGAGCAAGTTGAGGAGACTAAACTGCTTGATGTAACCCTAGATTAATGTGCCAATGGAGCAAGTTGAGGAGACTAAACTGCTTGATGTAACCCTAGATTAATGTGCCAATGGAGCAAGTTGAGGAGACTAAACTGCTTGATGTAACCCTAGATTAATGTGCCAATGGAGCAAGTTGAGGAGACTAAACTGCTTGATGTAACCCTAGATTGTAAACTGACATGGTTTAAACATTCCGATGCAATGGAAGCTAGTACGGGGAGAGGTGAAGAAGTGCTGCGCTGCTTTTTTGATATCACAATCAACTACAGGCCCTAGTTTTATCACACCTGGACTACTGCCCAGTTATATGGTCAAGTGTCTCAAAGTAAAACATAGGGAAATTCCAGTTGGCCCAGAACAGAGCAGCACAGCTGGCCCTTAAATGTACACGGAAGGCTAATATCAATAACATGAATGTCATCTCTCCTGGTTCAAAGTAGAGAGATTGACTGCATCACTACTTGTCTTTGTGAGAGGTATTGACGTATTGAAAGCGCCAAACTGTCTGTTCAAACAGCTAACAAGCAGCTCAGACATCCATACATACCCCACAATACATGCCACCAGGGGTCTTTTCACAGTCCCCAAGTCCAAAAACAGACTCTGGGAAACACGCAGTACTATATAGAGCCATGACTACATGGAACTCTTTCCCATATCAAGGAACTCAAACGAGCAGGAAAATCAGGGTAAAAAACAGCATACAACTACACCTCAGGGCACAATGCGGACTGAGAAGAGACACAGATACTCTACTGTGGTGTTGGGAATTTTATAGTAAGAGAGTAATAATGTATTAATGTATTTGATGATGTATTGTGTGTGATGTCATTGTTTTCACTCCGTTTGGACCCCAGGAAGAGTAGCTGCTGCCAATAGGGATCCTAATAAATAGGAACATATACTACATACTAAACAGTTAGAAAGCTCACAGGGATATTGGTATCCACAGTACTCCATCAATAATCGGTTTCTTCAATTCAATTCTTCTTATATTCCCCAAATGTTTTCTTTTGAACATACACTAAATACACTGTAATTTAATATTTAAAAAACAGAACAATTGTCTCTCTGCCCCATGGCAAAATGTGTAGAATTTCAAGAAATTTGCTTTAAAATTGCAACATTTTCTCTCTGCCCCATGGCAAAATGTGTAGAATTTCAAGAAATTTGCTTTAAAACTGCAACATTTTCTCTCTGCCCGGGGGCAAAATGTGTAGAATTGCAGAAAATGTTCTCTCTGATTCCATTGTGCTTTCCCAGGGCCTGAGACTTGCCCAGCCATGCATTGCAGAAGTCTTAGTAAAACTGCTTGTATACTCTTTGTATTGCACTCTTAAGTAGAATAATGTGTTCTGAATAACGTGTCCCTGAGGTATTTCCTATCACAAAAGGGATCCCTGATGAATTTGCTATCACAAAAAAGGTCCCTGAAGCAAAAACGTTTGAGAACCCCGGTATAGGCTACTGTAGTTAATTCCCCACGAAAAACAATTGTAACGTCTTGCATTTACTGCTACAGGTTTGTAAGTCAACGACATACAGAAAATTATTTTATTACAACGATATGACTGCACATATTTATTTTATTTTTTTAAACCTCTAAATACAAGAACAATTCACCGACCTGCCCGAATATGAATAATGTTTCAAAAAGTACCCACATTGTTCACTGGAACAGGTAGTAGATTCATTCGGTGAATGTCCTTGCAGATAATGTGTCAAGTTAAGAGCTCTGGCATTTCCTGCTTTTGTTGGTTCACACATAACGGATCATAAAAAGGGGTACTCACTCCATTTTAATCTCAATGTTTCTACACATAAATAGTCTCAATTGATTTCCCTATCCCTAGGACAGTCCTAACAGGCCCTGTGGACAGCCGTTTGCTTTTAATACTTCACACACTGTTGTAGACAGTGGGAGAGCTGTCAAACATTGTTAAAGATTAAGTTCCCTGGACTGTGGTCCTGATAACATAAACACTGTCGGTCCACTCAAAACAGCCCTCAGCTCAGACAATGTGCCAGTTCACTTTTAGGGGTGAATTCCTAACATGGGGATGAGCTAAACCAACAAGCAATTTCCTGCTTAATTAATTCCCAAATTAAGTGCAGTATCATGTTTAGCGTGTTTGTGGCTGGCCTGGAGGTGGAAAGTGGATTGGCTTATTGGAATTTTAGGAGTCTCGTTGGGGTCGTAGACAAAGGTTTAGCTCCTTTTTGCTGGAGCCTTGACAGAGACTCTCCTGATTGAGTGTGCGTGTGTGTGTTTGTGTTAGTGCGTGTATGTGCTTGTGTGTGTGTGTGTGTTTGTGAGTGTATGTGCTTGTGTGTGTGTGCGTTAATGTGCTTGTGTGTGTGTGTGTGTGTGTGTGTGTGTGTGTGTCATATTCCTGCTGTGAGATGGCTGGGCAGTCCACTGTCAGTCCGTTGGCTCCAGCCCAGTACCTGAGGAGTGACTGCTGGCCGCTCGTTCCTCTGAGATCACCGGTGCCTGACCAGACTCTGCTTCCTGACAGCACTTCCTGAAAGGGAACATTCTTGGAACACTACTTCTTCGAGGCCTGAGTGGAATTCACAGCCCATCACTGACTGGTTCTCTGGTTCAAATACAGTCCTTATTTTAGAACAAACAGGAAGCAAGGTCTCACCACCACAGTTTTGATCCATCTGCAACCAATTGACACGTTGGCTTCCTACAATAATAAAACAATGATAGGTTAAGTAGCAAGGATAGCAGAGATCATGATTACCCAGTTGTTTGCGTACTGATTGTGATTAAGGGATAGTGACTCAGCAATTTGCCCGAAGTGCAACACTTGGACATGTACAGTACATTCGGAAAGTACATTACAATTTTTTAAAAAATCAAATCAATCTACACACAATACCCCATAATGACGAAGCAAAAACAGGTTTTTAGAAATTTCTTCAAATATATATATATATATATTTATATATAAATATATATATATATATATATATATATATATATATATATATATTTAAAAAAATGTTTTTTAAAGAAGTTTACTTAAGTATTCAAAACCTTCACTCTGTATTTTGTTTAAGCACCTTTGGCAGTGATTACAGCCTCAAGTCTTTTTGGGTTTGACACTACACGCTTGGCACACCTGTATTTGGGGAGTTTCTCACGTTCTTCTCTGCAGATGCTTTCAAGCTCTGCAAGGTTGAATGGGGAGCGTTGCTACACAGCTATTTTCAGGTCTCTCCAGAGATGTTCTATTGGGTTCAAGTCCAGGCTCTGGCTGGGCCACTCAAGGACGTTCAGAGACTTCTCCCGAAGCCACTCCTGCATTGTCTTGGCTGTGTGCTTAGGGTCTTTGTCCTGTTGGAAGGTGAACCTCAAACCCCAGTCTGAGGTCCTGAGCCCTCTGGAGCAGGTTTTCATCAAGGACATCTCTGTACTTGGATCCGTTCATCTTTCCCTCAATCCTGACTAGTCTTTTAGTCCCTGCTGATGAAAAACATCCCCACAGCATGATGCTGCCACCACCATGTTTCACCGTAGGGATGGTGCCAGGTTTCCTCCAGACGTGACACTTGGCATTCAGGCCAAATTGTTCAATCTTGCTTTCATTAGACCAGAGAATATTGTTTCTCATGGTCTGAGAGTCCTTTAGGTGCCTTTTGGCAAACTCCAAATGGGCTGAAGTGCCTTTTACTGAGGAGTGGCTTCCGTCTGGCCATTCTACCATAAAGGCCTGATTGATGGACTGGTGCCGAGATGGTTGTCCTTCTATAAGGTTCTCCCATCTCGTCAGAGGAACTGTGGAGTCAGAGTGACCATCGGGTTCTTGCTCACCTCCCTGACCGAGGCCCTTTTACCCCAACTGCTCAGTTTCTGTAAGATTCATGGAGCCCACTGTGTTCTTGGGGACATTCAATGCTGCAGACATTTTTTGGTCCCCTTCCCCAGATCTGTGCCTCGACACAATCCTGTCCTGGAGCTCTATGGACAATTCCTTTGACGTTGTGGCTTGGTTTTTGCTCTGACTTGTACTGTCAACTGTGGGACCTTATATAGACAGGTGTGTGCCTTTCCAAATCATGTCCAATCAATTGGAGTTAGCACAGGTGGACTACAATCAAGTTGTAGAAACATCTCAAGGAGGATCATTGGAAACAAGATGCACCTGAGCTCAATTTCGAGTGTCATAGCAAAGGGTCTGAATACTTATGTAAATAAGGTAGTTGTGTTTAAATCTGGTATTGTGTGTAGATTGATCAATAATTGTTTTTATTTAATACATTTCATAATACGGCTGTAACGTTGTTACATTAACTGTGTTAACTGTGGAGAAAGAGAAGGGGTCTGAATACTTTCCCGAACGCACTGTGTCTCTGAGCAGCTCGAAACGGCTGTAGGGTCCTATCAAATCTGTGTGGAAGAGAACGAGAACGGAATCACAGAATTCAGAACGGAATCACGGAATTCAGAACGGAATCACGGAATTCAGAACAGAATTCAACAATATAAAAAACGTATTGAACTTAGTAGGAAATCAGCTAAATGTATTGAACTCATTAGAAAATGCATTCATTTGCCCAAGTGAATTATAAGGCATGAACAAAATGCATCAGTGATTGGTATTTTCATGCAACTTTCTGAAAGGCACAGGAAAGCCCCTGTCTGTGTGTGTGTGCATGCGTGTGTGCATGCGTGTGTGTGTGCGTGAGTGTGTGCGTGTGTGTGTGTGTGTGTGTCTGGTGGTGTGCGAGTATGTCTACACTTTGTGTAGCCATTAGCGATGATGCTAATGATAACCATTCTTTGGGGCGGCAGGTAGCCTAGTGGTTAGAGCTTTGGGCCGGTAACCGAAAGGCTACCGGCTACCGGCTCCCTGAGCTGACAAGGTAAAAATCTGTCGTTCTGCCCCTGAACAGTTAACCCACTGTTCCTAGTCCGTCATTGTAAATAAGAATTTGTTCTTAACTGACTTGCCTAATTAAATAAAAGTTAAATAAATAAAATAAAAAGAGATGTAAGGCTATCCCAAAAACCATCATGATTATTTGCATCAATCCAATGGCCATTTGATTTGCAAACTGTGCATGAGCGCTACAGCAACACTGCTTGGAGAGAGACAATGACAATGAAGAGACGATGGTCTCTTCCTGGCACCCTTGCATCAATCTAACTAACATAATACAAAAAATCCCCATTAAAATGTGTCAGTTTAAGCTAGAGATAGAATGTTTTTTTGCATGGGCTGTATCTTAATCCACAGCATCAGCCTATGTCGGCGTTCCGCATCTGTGGTGAAAGGTGGCATAGCTAGAGTGGTGTTTGTCAGACCTTGAGACATCCCGAAAATTGGTTTTCTTATGATAACGTCTGTAGCATCCGAACGGGTTGGCCTACAATCTATTATGACCCCTCTATGGAAAGGGGAGACTCATGAACGTAACCCAAAAATAAGGGGTTAAATATGTGTACAAAAAAACATTATATATATATCCTGAGCTTTCTTATCTCTCCTAGATGTAGGACAGACACTTTAAAACCTTGTTTCTTATGATTTATTTTTTGATTGTCTTTTTTGGCCATTTATGAATGCTTTGTTCACTGCATTTCTATGGGCTATAGTAGTAAAGGCCAAATTCAAAATTGCATCAAATAATATTTATATATATACCTAAAATTCAAAATCAAATAGTTAAATGATTGACCATCTTAAAACAATTCCATATGTTAGAATTATACCCCCCCCCCCCCCCCCCCATCCTTAAGAGGCTACACCTTATTCCCAGACCTCAAAAATAGTCTTCTGATGTGGTTTAAACATTGGTGTGGACTTAGGGAGAGAAAAAAGTGATTTTGAGATAGAACAAAAAGAAAACAGGGTAAAACTCAAACCTGGAAAAACAAAATGGAATTGGGGGAAAAATGACGGAATCAGGTAAAAAAAGAAGTGATTTTATCGGGCCCTACTAATAAACCAACCTGTGTTGTACCAGTGCTGTGTTTTTGCTGCAGGCCATTTACAGTAACCATGAATACTTCTCCGTAATTGCTCCTTTTGTGATGAGACCTGATGGATGCTGATAAGGACCATAGAGAAAGACTGTAGTTATGGTTGTTGGTAAGATAGATAAGAACCATAGAGAAAGACTGTAGCCTGGTGAGAGCCTCTCTATGATGCTTGGCTGGTGGAGGACCTCTATGTGGGAGCACACAGATTCCACCCTCGCGTCCTAGGGTCAGAGAAAGGACTTCTGGGAATCACATGATGACAATACGCCAACCAAGAGCTGCTTGGCCACTGAAGCATGCCAGTATGGAACAGAGAGACACTACAACATGGTTGGTTGGAGATGAGGACCAACATATTAAAGAGATACTTCAAAAGAGGCCTTGTTTCACCTAAGTGCATCTCTTGATGTCGTTAGAGAAGACGCTTGTGTAAGTAGTGTGAAGAGTCTGAGGACTGTGTCACATAGAAGAAAAATTTGTGTCACTCAGACATTTGTTTAACACCCTTCATAATTAGGTTTTTACTGTGAACATAGTTGTTATAACCAATATTTGCTGACTTTGTTCAAACAAGATTTAATGTCTATTGTACCGCAAGGCATGCACACTATTACACAACTTTCAGTAACAAATTGGGGTCAATATCATGTCTGTGTAGCTGATGTTCTATATGAGGCAGCAATTTGAGAATCCTGTTGGCCTCTACACACTGCCTACAATTCGTTTTAATGAAGACTAATTGAGAAAAAAGACAAGACAATTAATTGTCTGTACAAAAATGTGCTGTGTGTCTAACCCTGTTCCTTCCTGTTACTTCCTCATTGTCATAAAACAGACATACCACAGATCCCTGTTGACAGGGGGTTCAGAGGTCAGGACATGTCAGGGCTCACAAAGACACAGCCACATTAAGGTGGAAGAAAGGAATGGGCCTTTTGTTTTAAAACTTTGAGCTGGTCCTCAGGCTATGTGGCTGTGGAGCTGTGGAGTGGAGATGGGACCCAGCAGGTGTTGAGTGTTGAGTGTGAGTGGAGATGGGGAGCCACCTCTGTTTTCTGGGTCTGTAGTGCTTTTAGCCTGATCTGACTAGCTGGCTGGGGGGGAAAGAGGATAAGGCTCCTAATTGAATCATCGGCCCTGCGTTCGGTTCCTGGGGTGCAGGGCTTTGTGTCCTCCCTTCTCTTAAGAGGATAAATGGGCAGATTGAGGATTTTGACCTCGTCTCACGGACCAAAAGCTTTCAGGTTTAATGTAAAATAGATTTCCCTCTTACACAAAAGGGTAGCCATTTTTTTGAGAAAATGAAACTAAGTGCAGTAGTGTATCCCAGGCTTATAATCTGATAAGGAAACTGTGTTTTTCACCCCCTCTGTTTTCAAATGTCTAGTAACAGCATGTAGAGGTGTATTTCTGTTCAATAGTATGGCACATGAAGACATACATTCTGAACATGGAATAAATATTACTTCACCTAAACTGCTGCTTCTATGTTTTCTTCAACTGGAATATACTCAGTAGACTTGTATTCTTCAACTGGAATATACTCAGTAGACTTGTTTTCTTCAACTGGAATATACTCAGTAGACTTGTATTCTTCAACTGGAATATACTCAGTAGACTTGTATTCTTCAACTGGAATGTCCTCAGTAGACTTGTATTCTTCAACTGGAATATACTCAGTAGACTTGTATTCTTCAACTGGAATATACTCAGTAGACTTGTATTCTTCAACTGGAATATACTCAGTAGACTTGTATTCTTCAACTGGAATATACTCAGTAGACTTGTATTCTTCAACTGGAATATACTCAGTAGACTTGTATTCTTCAACTGGAATATCCTCAGTAGACTTGTATTCTTCAACTGGAATATACTCAGTAGACTTGTATTCTTCAACTGGAATATACTCAGTAGACTTGTATTCTTCAACTGGAATATACTCAGTAGACTTGTATTCTTCAACTGGAATATACTCAGTAGACTTGTATTCTTCAACTGGAATATACTCAGTAGACTTGTATTCTTCAACTGGAATATACTCAGTAGACTTGTATTCTTCAACTGGAATATACTCAGTAGACTTGTATTCTTCAACTGGAATATCCTCAGTAGACTTGTATTCTTCAACTGGAATATACTCAGTAGACTTGTAATTCTTCAACTGGAATATACTCAGTAGACTTGTATTCTTCAACTGGAATATACTCAGTAGACTTGTATTCTTCAACTGGAATATACTCAGTAGACTTGTGGCCAAAAGTTTTGAGAATGACACAAATATAAATTTTCACAAAGTCTGCTGCCTCAGTTTGTATGATGGCAATTTGCATATACTCCAGAATGCTATGAAGAGTGATCAAATTAATTGCAATTAATTGCAAAGTCCCTCTTTGCCATGCAAATGAACTGAATCCCCCAAAAACATTTCCACTGCATTTCAGCCCTGCCACAAAAGGACCAACTGACATCATGTCAGTGATCCTATCGTTAACACAGGTGTGAGTGTTGACGAGGACAAGGCTGGAGATCACTCTGTCATGCTGATTGAGTTCGAATAACAGACTGGAAGCTTCAAAGGAGGGTGGTGCTTGGAATCACTGTTCTTCCTCTGTCAACCATGGTTACCTGCAAATAATCATGTCCCATCATCATTACTTTGCAAAAAAGGGCTTCACAGGCAAGGATATTGCTGCCAGTAAGATTGCACATAAATCAACCATCTACCGGATCATCAAGAACTTCAAGGAGAGCGGTTCAATTGCTGTGAAGAAGGCTTCAGGGTGCCCAAGAAAGTCCAGCAAGCGCCAGGACTGTCTCCTAAAGTTGATTCAGCTGTGGGATCGGGGCACCACCAGTACAGAGCTTGCTCAGGAATGGCAGTAGGCAGGTGTGAGTGCATCTGCACGTACTGTGAGGCGAAGACTTTTGGAGAATGGCCTGGTGTCAAGAAGGGCAGCAAAGAAACCACTTCTCTACAGGAAAAACATCAGGGACATAATGATATTCTGCAAAAGGTACAGGGATTGGACTGCTGAGGACTGGGGTAAAGTCATTTCCTCTGATGAATCCCCTTTCCGATTGTTTGGGGCATCCGGAAAAACGCTTGTCCGGAGAAGACAAGGTGAGCGCTACCATCAGTCCTGTGTCATGCCAACAGTAAAGCATCCTGAGACCATTCATGTGTGGGGTTGCTTCTCAGCCAAGGGAGTGGGCTCACTCACAATTTTGCCTAAGAACACAGCCATGAATAAAGAATGGTACAAACACATCCTCCGAGAGCAACTTCTCCCAACCATCCAGGAACAGTTTAGTGACGAACAATGCCTTTTCCAGCATGTTGGAGCACCTTGCCATAAGGCAAAAGTGATAACTAAGTGGCTCAGGGAACAAAACATTGATATTTTGGGTCCATGGCCAGGAAACTCCCCAGACCTTAATCCCATTGAGAATTTATGGTCAATCCTCAAGAGGCGGGTGGACAAACAAAAACCCACAAATTCTGACAAACTCCAATCATTGATTATGCAAGAATGGGCTGCTGCCAGTCAGGATGTGGCCCAGAAGTTAATTGACAGCATGCCAGGACGGATTGCAGAGGTCTTGAAAAAGAAGGGTCAACACTGCAAAAATTGACTCTTTGCATCAACTTCATGTAATTGTCAGTAAAATCCTTTGGCACTTATGAAATGCTTGTAATTATACTTCAGTATTCCATAGTAACATCTGACCAAAAATATCTAAAGACACTGAAGCAGCAAACTTTGTGGAAATTAATATTTTGGCCACGACTGTATTCAAGTGATAGTGTTACTTTTCATATCTGATATATATTTATTTTTTTACAAAATCCTTTTCTTTGATGACGTTTAACATAAAATACAATACATGGCAAACTACAAAGGAAAAGGTAATAGCATTCGTCTCTCATTCCTTCCTCATGTGTCATTGTTGCATTCCATATTGTACTGGAGCTCCAACCTGACAGTTATTGCTAAATACTCTCCAGGACCTCAGTCAGATTCCCTTTAGACACTTAAAAGTGTCGGCACTCTCTCCAGCGAGGGAAACTGACCTCTGCCAAGGGATCGAGACATCTGTCATTCCTATCCCCAGTCATACCTTTAGCGGCAGGAACGGACACATGTGGCCCAGGTCCCCAGCTTTTATTGAGCGCTTTGGAGAAAAGGTTAGATATTTATGATCAGTAGTATCAGTATCATAGGGCTCGTCCAAAGGGCTCGTAGGGCTCGTCCAAAGACAATGCTTTTAATGTCTGTTTTACATTTATGACATAATGCTGAGGCTGCTGGGAGTTTTTTTTTTTTTTTGCGAAGTTGACCTGGGTGTAAGACAAGCTATATGCAACTTTGAACAGAAACCAGAGGATTGAATAAACAGTACCAGTCCAAAGTATGGACACAGCTGCTCATTAAAGTGTTTTTTCTTTATTTTTACTATTTTCTACATTGTAGAATAATAGTGAAGACATCAAAACGATGAAATAACACATATGGAATCATGTAGTAACCAAAAAAGTGTTAGACAAATCCAAATATATTTTATATTTGAGATTCTTCAAAGTAGTCACCCTTTGCCTTGATAACAGCTTTGCACACTCGTGGCATTCTCTTAACCAACTTCATGAAGTAGTCACCTGGAATACATTTCAATTAACAGATGTGCCTTGTTAAAAGATCATTTGTGGAATTTCTTTCCTTCTAAATGTGTTTGAGACAATCAGTTGTGTTGTGACAAGGTAGGGTGGTGTACAGAAGATAGGGGCAGTAGTGTATCCCAAGCGTATTCTCTGATCCTCCAGAATGTTCCTTAGCTATAATCACATTGTGGCAGCAGGAATGATTTTGTCAGGATTTAGAGGGCATAGCATATGGTTATTGTGTTCAACTCTTTTTTTATATACACTCAGCGGACATTTTTTTTTTTTTCACGAAATGGATCGCCCCTACAGGCAGTGACTCACGTGACAGTGGCCTGCTATATAAAGCAGGCAGACAGGCACTGAGGCATTCAGTTACTGTTCGATTAAACCTTAAAATGGGCAAAACTAGTGACCTAAGCGACTTTGAGCGTGGTATTATCATCGTTGCCAGGCACAGCGGATCCAGTATCTCAGAAACATCCAGCCTCCTGGGCTTCTCACGCACAACAGTGTCTAGGGTTTACAGAGAATGCTGTGACAAACAAAAAACATCCAGTCAGCGGTTCCTGTGGGTGTTGATAAAAGAGGTCCAATGTGAATGGAAAGAATCGTGCAAGCTAACAGGCGGGCCACAAACAGACAAATAATTGCGCAGTACAACAGTGGTGCGCAGTACAACAGTGGGGTGCAGAACGACAACTCGGAATGCACAACTCATCAATCCTTGTCAAGGATAGGCTATTGCCGCAGACTACCACACCGGGTTCCACTCCTATCAACTATAAAAAAAGAATAAGTGGCTTCTGTGGGTACGCAATCACTAACACTGGACAATTGAGGAGTTGAAAAACATTGCCTCGTCTGCTGAATTCCAGTTCTGTCAAACTGACGACAGAGTCAGGATTTGGCATAAGCAGCATGAGTCCATGGACCCATCCTGCCTGGTGTCAACGGTACAGGCTGTTGGCAGTGGTGTACTGATGTGGAGAATATTTTCCTGGTCCCTTGATATCAATTGAGCAACAAACATTTCCAATGCTTTGTAGAATCCAGGCTGTTCTGGATGCAAAGGGGGGGTTCCCCAGTACTAGTTGATCTGTGTCCCTAATAATTAAAACCTTTATTTACCTTGGCAAGTCACAGCCTGTTGTGACACAGCCTGGAATTGAACCAGGAACTGTAATGACACCTCTAGCACTGAGATACAGTGCCTTAGACCACTGTGCCACTCGAGAGCCCCATATAAAAGTTCCCAGTAATATACCCACCCTTTGCAACCCTAGGCAAAACAGACAATATAAATACTTGGAACAGTTCAGCTGCATTCAGTGCTTGCTGTCTGTGGTAAGAATTCTATATAGAGGGCAACTAAATGTTTTATTTTTTTACCTTTATTTAACCAGGCAAGTCAGTTAAGAACAAATTCTTATTTTCAATTACGGCCAAGGAATAGTGGGTTGTCCAGGGGCAGAACGACAGATTTGTACCTTGTCAGCTCGGGGGTTTTGAACTTGCAACCTTCTGGTTACTAGTCCAAAGCTCTAACCACTAGGCTACCTTGCCGCTCCAATGAAATGAAGAATTACATTGAGTTGATCTAATAGAAAACATTTTCTGCATTCCCTTTGTGGAAAAACACTATAGTATGCTCCAGTCTCCCTTCACTCAATAAAAACAATCCTACCAAAGGATTATTATCAAGACATTTCTTAATATGACCACATTTAGAGTCCCTGCCATTTGTCACAGGCACAAATGTGACTTATATTTAGGTAAGGATTTGACAAAGGGACTGTAAAGCACCTTAACCGTTTCAGTGTTCGCAGTAAATGTCTTCCTGTCGATGGAAGGGGGAGGTATTGTACCTTCCCTCTTAAGTCATTTCTATTTTCATTTTACAATGAAGGACTAAGATGGTGTAATTTCTCTCATTCTTCATCCTCCCTCTTTCTCTTCACCCTGATGAATGGCGTCCTCCTTCCTCCTAAAGGCAGACAAGACACCCTGTTGTGATAGGCAGTTAAGTCAACAACCCCTGTCCTGACCTCTGATTCATAGTGCTCCTTACCCTATCCAGTTCCACCTTTATTAATTCACATGTTTGTTGCCCTTTTTCAAATGTCATCACTTTCCCACATTTAGCTTGTATGGCTGCGCCCTGGGCCAGCGGCCTGTGTATTCTCACAGCCCTGGAACACAGACAGATGCATCCTGCCCATAGGGGGCACATGCCCCCTCAGAATGTTCAACTTTTTGTTAATGTTGTTTCTCTCATACCACTAGCCACTTAGACATTTTAGGAAGTTGGCTTAAGCTAGCCCATATACAGTGGGGCAAAAAAGTATTTAGTCAGCCACCAATTGTGAAAGTTCTCCCACTTAAAAAGATGAGACAGGCCTGTAATTTTCATCATAGGTACACTTCAACTATGACAGACAAAATGAGGAAAAGAAATCCAGAAAATCACATTGTAGGATTTGTAATGAATTTATTTGCAAATTATGGTGGAAAATAAGTATTTGGTCAATAACAAAGGTTTATCTCAATACTTTGTTATATACCCTTTGTTGGCAATGACAGAGGTCAAACGTTTTCTGTAAGTCTTCACAAGGTTTTCACACACTGTTGCTGGTATTTTGGCCCATTCCTCTATGCAGATCTCCTCTAGAGCAGTGATGTTTTGGGGCTGTTGCTGGGCAAAACGGACTTTCAACTCCCTCCAAAGATTTTCTATGGGGTTGAGATCTGAAGACTGGCTAGGCCACTCCAGGACCTTGAAATGCTTCTTACGAAGCCACTCCTTCGTTGCCCGGGCGGTGTGTTTGGGATCATTGTCATGCTGAAAGACCCAGCCACGTTTCATCTTCAATGCCCTTGCTGATGGAAGGAGGTTTTCACTCAAAATCTCACGATACATGGCCCCATTCATTCTTTCCTTTACACGGATCAGTCGTCCTGGTCCCTTTGCAGAAAAAACAGCCCCAAAGCATGATGTTTCCACCCCCATGCTTCACAGTAGGTATGGTGTTCTTTGGATGCAACTCAGCATTCTTTGTCCTCCAAACACGTCTGGCACTGCAGGATTTGAGTCCCTGGCGGCGTAGTGTGTTACTGATGGTAGGCTTTGTTACTTTGGTCCCAGCTCTCTGCAGTTCATTCACTAGGTCCCCCCGTGTGGTTCTGGGATTTTTTCTCACCGTTCTTGTGATCATTTTGACCCCACGGGGTGAGATCTTGCGTGGAGCCCCAGATCGAGGGAGATTATCAGTGGCCTTCTATGTCTTCCATTTCCTAATAATTGCTCCCACAGTTGATTTCTTCAAACCAAGCTGCTTACCTATTGCAGATTCAGTCTTCCCAGCCTGGTGCAGGTCTACAATTTTGTTTCTGGTGTCCTTTGACAGCTCTTTGGTCTTGGCCATAGTGGAGTTTGGAGTGTGACTGTTTGAGGTTGTGGACATGTGTCTTTTATACTGATAACAAGTTCAAACAGGTGCCATTAATACAGGTAACGAGTGGCGGACAGAGGAGCCTCTTAAAGAAGTTACAGGTCTGTGAGAGCCAGAAATCTTGCTTGTTTGTAGGTGACCAAATACTTATTTTATTTAGCAAATAAATTCCTTAAAAATCCTACAATGTGATTTTCTGGATTTTGTTTTCTCATTTTGTCTGTCATAGTTGAAGTGTACCTATGATGAAAATTACAGGCCTCTCTCATCTTTTTAAGTGGCAGAACTTGCAGAATTGGTGGCTGACTAAATACTTTTTTGCCCCACTGTAGGTTCCCCATCTCATAACTAGCTTCCACGTACCCATTTCAGGCTATCAAGTTAAAGTAGCTATATAGCTTGTCTATCTGTTATGCGGAGTGGAACAGGGGAACCCAAGAGCAGACTCAGATGAGGAAACTGGGATGAAGTAACCAAGGCATTTATTGAAACACAGAGGGAGATGGAGTACTGGCCAGGGGAAGCTCAGGTGGGTTGTTTAGAACCAGGTGCGGAGGCTGAGGCTGGAGTGAGAGGGGTTGGGACAGGGTAAGCAGGTCCGGAGGGGAATCAAAGGGAGTAGTAGAGTGGGGAATCCAGGACAGAGTAGCACGATGACGATACGTTGAACTGGAGACAAGGACCAGAGTCAGAGCGGGCGGAACTGTAGCGGAGAGGAAAACAGCATCAGGCAAGGAAACCAGGCACACCAGGCTCTATCAGTAACAACCGGCTAGAAGCATAGACTGAGCAGAGATTATGATCTGGTAGTGTGGAAGTGGCAGGACTGAGTATTTGTAGAGGTCTTGATTATGGAACAGGTTGCAGCTGGTGTGTATCTGCTCTGACTCCAGCACACCTGTCTCAGCCCACACAATCACACACACACACAGATAGAGGGAGAGGGAGAGAGTACTGGGGGAGTGGTGGCATGTTAAGGAGACACAGGATGAGCAGTAGAGGGCGTGGCAGGAGCAGATGTCATACTATCTTAGCTGGCATGCCTGCCATCAAGGTTGGTAGACTTTAGGAAAGCAACCAAGTGAATAGGACTCACTGTACTGAATAAGACTGACATTCCTTTCAATCTTTTGAGCAGAGATGCAGAGAGGCATATTTAGTTTCTTTTAAAAAATGACAACCAGTCAGTAGGATACAAGTAGCTCAAAAGGTATACTTAGATATGCAGAAAAATAAACATGTTTTTTACGTAGAATGAAGCATAATGATTATTGCTCGAGCTTGCATGAAAAAGCTGTTTCAGGTGTTTGAAAATTGCTAAATTATTAAACTTCCACCCACCAGCCATCCTCACATACATTACTTTGTGCTCCCTTAGATTTTTGTGGTGCATGCCGCCCCTGGACAGAGATCAGAACTCTCACAACGCCCTGATCTCTCTAAAGTGTTTCTATTCTGGTGCATGGAGCACCATATACGCAGCTACACTGATTTACTCTTACCCCTGTCACCCCATCTGGAGGATATGGAGACATTTCAATTCAAGGATTAGGGGATCAATTCATCTTTTTTTATATATCTCAAATGTAATCAAAAAAGAAGATTATCTCTTTCATTAAGTACAATTTTACAGAACATTCAGTGTTGTTACGGAAATAATCAATTGATTTTCATATTTGCATAAAAAATGCATAATGTCTATATAATATACAGTATCTCTCACCATATTCAAGATACAGTGCAAAAATCTAAGCAAACTGAAATAAGAGAAAGAGAGAATACAGATTCACAGAGAGAATAGAAATCAGCCTAACTAAACATGATTGGCCCTTAGAAAGAAGTCCTGATGAGCGATCCAAATCCATAGCAGACGAGCAACCGAACAAGCAGACCTATACCTCCTCTTTATTCCCTGTTACCATGACATCATTGTTCCCCTGTTACCATGACATAATTGTTTCCCTGGCACCATGACATCATTGTTTCCCTGTTACCATGACATCATTGTTTCCCTGCCACCATGACATCATTGTTTCCCTGCCACCATGACATCATTGTTTCCCTGCCACCATGACATCATTGTTTCCCTGCCACCATGACATCATTGTTTCCCTGCCACCATGACATCATTGTTTCCCTGCCACCATGACATATTTTTTTCCCTGCCACCATGACATCATTGTTTCCTTGCCACCATGACATCATTGTTACCCTGCCACCATGACATATTTTTTTCCCTGCCACCATGACATCATTGTTTCCCTGCCACCATGACATCATTGTTTCCCTGCCACCATGACATCATTGTTTCCCTGCCACCATGACATATTTTTTCCCTGTTACCATGACATCATTGTTTCCCTGCCACCATGACATCATTGTTTCCCTGCCACCATGACATCATTGTTTCCCTGCCACCATGACATATTTTTTCCCTGCCACCATGACATCATTGTTTCCCTGCCACCATGACATCATTGTTTCCTTGCCACCATGACATCATTCTTTCCTTGCCACCATGACATCATTGTTTCCCTGCCACCATGACATCATTGTTTCACTGTTACCATGACATCATTGTTTCCCTGGCACCATGACATCATTGTTTCCTTGCCACAATGACATCATTGTT
The DNA here is from genome assembly GCF_034236695.1 of Oncorhynchus nerka. Lineage (NCBI taxonomy): Eukaryota > Metazoa > Chordata > Actinopteri > Salmoniformes > Salmonidae > Oncorhynchus > Oncorhynchus nerka. Next base: position 13,706,813 of record NC_088415.1, read on the forward strand.
TCCCTGCCACCATGACATCATTGTTTCCCTGCCACCATGACATCATTGTTTCCCTGCCACCATGACATCATTGTTTCCCTGCCACCATGACATCATTGTTTCCCTGCCACCATGACATCATTGTTTCCCTGCCACCATGACATCATTGTTTCCCTGCCACCATGACATATTTTTTCCCTGCCACCATGACATCATTGTTTCCCTGCCACCATGACATCATTGTTTCCTTGCCACCATGACATCATTCTTTCCTTGCCACCATGACATCATTGTTTCCCTGCCACCATGACATCATTGTTTCACTGTTACCATGACATCATTGTTTCCCTGGCACCATGACATCATTGTTTCCTTGCCACAATGACATTGTTTCCCTGCCACCATGACATATTTTTTTCCCTGCCAGCATGACATCATTGTTTCCTTGCCACCATGACATCATTGTTTCCCTGCCACCATGACATATTTTTTTCCCTGCCACCATGACATCATTGTTTCCCTGCCACCATGACATCATTGTTTCCCTGCCACCATGACATATTTTTTCCTTGTTACCATGACATCATTGTTTCCCTGCCACCATGACATCATTGTTTCCCTGCCACCATGACATCATTGTTTCCCTGTTACCATGACATCATTGTTTCCCTGCCACCATGACATCATTGTTTCCCTGCCACCATGACATCATTGTTTCCCTGCCACCATGACATCATTGTTTCCCTGCCACCATGACATATTTTTTCCCTGCCACCATGACATCATTGTTTCCCTGCCACCATGACATCATTGTTTCCTTGCCACCATGACATCATTCTTTCCTTGCCACCATGACATCATTGTTTCCCTGCCACCATGACATCATTGTTTCACTGTTACCATGACATCATTGTTTCCCTGGCACCATGACATCATTGTTTCCTTGCCACAATGACATCATTGTTTCCTTGCCACCATGACATCATTGTTTCCCTGCCACCATGACATATTTTTTTCCCTGCCACCATGACATCATTGTTTCCCTGCCACCATGACATCATTGTTTCCCTGCCACCATGACATCATTGTTTCCCTGCCACCATGACATATTTTTTCCCTGTTACCATGACATCATTGTTTCCCTGCCACCATGACATCATTGTTTCCCTGCCACCATGACATCATTGTTTCCCTGTTACCATGACATCATTGTTTCCCTGCCACCATGACATCATTTGAATCACAGGGAGACAGGAGAAAGTGTAATATTTATCTAAATTCCAATTACCTTCATCTGAGCTGTTTGATGTTGTCAAGAGGTCAGCACTCAGCAAGGACTCTGCATTTCAAACACTCCAACTAGACCGAGGAGGACATTAGCCTCCCAGAGACTCAGCTGTAGTTGCAATATGCCATCCTTCATTATGTCCTGTTCTCTGGAGGCTTGTGTAGGGTAGTTTCAGTGTACTGACTGCAGACAACTAGACCCACACTGTGTACTTTAGCTGTGTTATCTTCATGAAGCATTGCTGCAGGACGGCCAGTGTAATTCTGAAATGGCTTGGGGACTGGTCACAAATAAGAAGAATAGTAATTAGGAATTTGGCAAATTTAATCAAATTGTTGTTCCATTAAAACAATACAGTGCTTTAATTTAGTCCAATGGACCTTGATTTACGACATAAGTGGTATTGTTCTGATTTAGCATGTCATATTCCCACAGGGCTAGCTAACTGTACTGTACCATCAGGCCTGATGAACTGTATGCCACATGGTTTTACAGCATCAACCAGGGCAAGGACTTCACTCTGCTGTGTTTACATATTCCCACAGGGCTAGCTAACTGTACTGTACCATCAGGCCTGATGAACTGTATGCCACATGGTTTTACAGCATCAACCAGGGCAAGGACTTCACTCTGCTGTGTTTACATATTCCCACAGGGCTAGCTAACTGTACTGTACCATCAGGCCTGATGAACTGTATGCCACATGGTTTTACAGCATCAACCAGGGCAAGGACTTCACTCTGCTGTGTTTACATATTCCCACAGGGCTAGCTAACTGTACTGTACCATCAGGCCTGATGAACTGTATGCCACATGGTTTTACAGCATCAACCAGGGCAAGGACTTCACTCTGCTGTGTTTACATATTCCCACAGGGCTAGCTAACTGTACTGTACCATCAGGCCTGATGAACTGTATGCCACATGGTTTTACAGCATCAACCAGGGCAAGGACTTCACTCTGCTGTGTTTACATATTCCCACAGGGCTAGCTAACTGTACTGTACCATCAGGCCTGATGAACTGTATGCCACATGGTTTTACAGCATCAACCAGGGCAAGGACTTCACTCTGCTGTGTTTACATATTCCCACAGGGCTAGCTAACTGTACTGTACCATCAGGCCTGATGAACTGTATGCCACATGGTTTTACAGCATCAAGCAGGGCAAGGACTTCACTCTGCTGTGTTTACATATTCCCACAGGACTAGCTAACTGTACTGTACCATCAGGCCTGATGAACTGTATGCCACATGGTTTTACAGCATCAACCAGGGCAAGGACTTCACTCTGCTGTGTTTACATATTCCCACAGGGCTAGCTAACTGTACTGTACCATCAGGCCTGATAAACTGTATGCCACATGGTTTTACAGCATCAAACAGGGCAAGGACTTTGTTTACATATTCCCACAGGGCTAGCTAACTGTACTGTACCATCAGGCCTGATGAACTGTATGCCACATGGTTTTACAGCATCAACCAGGGCAAGGACTTCACTCTGCTGTGTTTACATATTCCCAGGTCTTTAAACAGGCACAATAAACGGCCAACTGTTAGAAAGGGGCTTACTATGTACCCGGCAGATCCTGCATGGTGTGCAGGTTGGCAGGCTCTTTACCTTTACCTGCTTCAATGGCAGCAGTTTGCTAACTGTGAACTGGCTTTTTTTCTGTTGTTCTTTGCTAGTTGTTTTGTAATGCTGCAGTGTTTCAGTTATGTTATTGCAGCCTAGTTTCAGTTACATTTCCTTGTCTTTACGCTATTCTGGAATTGGCACGAAAATACAGTTGGATGTAGTTTTTCTCCATAATTCCAACCCACTACATTGAGAGGATGAGTCCATGAAATGTGATTCTGAAACTATTGATCACGACATCAACGACTTATGAGTAAGATTTTCTCCAGCGAATCAGAGCATTTTGCATCATAGCAATGAATGCCTGGATAGACTTGCGTAACAGCCATGGAAAGTGGTTTAACATCTCTTACTTGATCATGTGTCAGAGGTATAAGCCCCAGGATCTATTTCACAAATTATCAGATGCCCTAGATAGAAAAAAGAGAAGAACTTGCTGGAGGAAAATGCTAATTGTGTCTGTTGTGGTAAACGCAGGCATTTGGAAGTTGTGAAAATGAGGAACGTAACAGCAGATAGCTGGGTGTGAGATGACTGCAGCTGGTATCACTTGAACTGACAAAGCGCAGACAATGACCATCATATTTTCCTCCCTGCTGTTTCACTGCTGTGGGGGATATGGTCTCCGTCTTGGCCAGCAACTTGTGACACCCAGTATGGCAGCGTTCAACTAATGGATGCCACCTTGTCAACACTAATTACGAAGACTGCAGCAACGAGGAGGCAGCTAATTAACAGACTAACGATGTTTGTCACTTCAGGCTGACCTAGATATTTAGGAGAAAGCCGAGCTTTTTCACCCTCACATTTTCTCCAGTTTATCTTTCCACAAATGTCTACATTTCTATTCCATGTTTTTTCAAAATGGATTCCTCTATATTTCAGCATTCATTTGGTTTATTTACTGTTCCCTTCCTGCCTCTGCCATATTTCCCTCAGAATTGATTAGGCCAGAAAAGCAAGGTGTCATTTTTTTTCCCTCTGAAATGAAGAATGTGAAAACAGGTGAGCTTTGCAGCAGCCATAACTGCAGTTGTCAGAGCTCAGAGTATTTATTCCCAATCACATCAAAGATGATGTGAATTTGACATTTTTAGAACTCCTTTCCCCGCTCAATGTTCTAATTATCAGTGTAAGGAAACAGAGAAGGTGGTAATGATGCAACAGCGGGGGGTGTGTGTGTGTGTGTGTGTGTGTGTGTGTGAGTGTGTGTGTGTATAGTAAGCATAATACATTTTTTACTGATCTTACATATTGAGACAATTCCTCCTCACCAGCCCCCCCCCCATACATACATATTCAGTATCCCTCAGAATTTATTTTCTAGGTCAGTGAAAGAGCTGAGGATTTGTGGGAGGTTTGGGGAATGTTGTTTGTGTCTGATTCAAAGCCAAAATAAAATAATGTTTCTGTTTTCAAACTTTGAAAATGTTCCCTACGTATAGTTTGGTTCACAAAAAATATTACATTGTCGTGACTTCAAATAATAATCTGAAAAAAGTATGAAATTATTTAGCAATTTGTTTAAACATCTGTCTCATTTTCCCTCAGATCCGAGTAGATGGCATACCTCCCCCGTCCCAGAGTGCTTTGCTGTATGAGACTGTTACAGTGGATGAAGGGAAACCTATTCTGCGTGACATGGTCTTCAGCCCTGACTACCAACACATCTACATGCTAAGTGACAAACAGGTGAGACACACATACACACACACACAAACACACACACACACACACACACACACACACACACACACACACACACACACACACACCAGATAGAATAAAGCACTGACCACCAAAGCCGATTTATTTCAGGATGTGAGAATGGAACATTATGAACTTTTCCATTGTGGAATGTTCCAGAATTAACCACCACTGAGTTTAATACAGTGTTGTCCTACTTTCCGAGATTCTCAAACCTTTATGTAACGATAATATAAGTTGAATGTGTACACAGACTCTCTCGATCTCTAACTGATTTACTTCTCCAGATATCTGCTTTTGTTTCACAGTCCCATTCATAATGTGTGAAAACATTTGTTCTGCGCTATGAAGACCTAAAATTATAAAAGATATGTTTGTCAAAAGGAATTGAATTAGACCCAGGTACTGTCAACAGTCTGCTTTGTTTTAAAACCCAACCGGAATTTCAGGTATGTTGTTTTAACATCTGCACGACTGGACGACAGAATATGAAACACCAGTTCAATGTCTTTGAATTCTGCCTCAGCTGGTTCACTATTAGGAAACTTTAGGGACGTGTCTCCATGGAGAGGCTTGCAGAATAGCTCTATTCTAAGAGGTCTTATTGTACAGAGGATAGGAAGGTTAACACACCAAGTTCCTCTGCAGTTGACGAGAATAAATCCTCCTACATACAGTACATACAGCTGCACGCATTAATCATGCCGGTTCCCTGCATAATACATCTATCAGCTTATTCGTTTTCTTCATAATCGAGCAATTTATTGAAAGGAAGGATGAATTGCTGTCGTTGTGCAATTATCACAAAGATTTGATCTTTTACCGTTAAAATGCATGTCTCAGGGATAACGAAGTAAAGAGAGACAGTCCTCCAATGAGAAGACTTGTCTTCATGATTTAGTAAGGGTCTGTGTAGTCCAAAGGAGAGAAGTGATTTTGGTGCATTGTTATTTAAATATATATATATATGTGTGTGTATATATAAAAATATATATATTAGTAGATATATATGAATACATATATAAACTCAGCAAAAAAGAAACATCCTCTCACTGTCAACTGCGTTTAATATCAGCAAACTTAACATGTGTAAATATTTGTATGAACGTAACAAGATTCAACAACTGAGACATAAACTGAACAAGTTCCACAGACACGTGACTAACAGAAATGGAATAATGTGTCCCTGAACGAAGGGGGGGGGTCAAAATCAAAAGTAACAGTCATTATCTGATGTGGCCACCAGCTGCATTAAGTACTGCAGTGCATCTCCTCCGCATGGACTGCACCAGATTTGCCAGTTCTTTGCTGTGAGATGTTACCCCACTCTTCCACCAAGGCACCAGATATTTCTGGGGGGAATGGCCCTATCCCTCACCCCCCGATCCAACATGTCCCAGACGTGCTCAATGGGATTGAGATGCGGGTTCTTTGCTGGCCATGGCAGAACACTGACATTCCTGTCATGCAGGAAATCACGCACAGAACGAGCAGTATGGCCGGTGGCATTGTCATGCTGGAGGGTCATGTCAGGATGAGCCTGCAGGAAGAGTACCACATGAGGGAGGAGGATGTCTTGCCTGAAACTCACAGCGTTGAGATTGCCTGCAATGACTCAGGACAATTGAGTCTGCAAAATTGTTGACTTGCATAAAGCTGGAAAGGGTTACAAAAGTATCTCTAAAAGCCTTGGTGTTCATCAGTCCATGGTAAGACAAATGGTCTATAAATGGAGAAAGTTCAGCACTGTTGCTACTCTCCCTAGGAGTGGCCATCCTGCAAAGATGACTGTAAGAGCACAGTGCAGAATGATCAATGAGGTTAAGAAGAATCCTAGAGTGTCAGCTAAAGACTTACAGAAATCTCTGGAACATGCTAACATCTCTGTTGACGAGTCTACGATATGTAAAACACTAAACAAGAACCGTGTTCATGGGAGGACACCGCGAAAGAAGCCACTGCTGTCCAAAAAAAAACATTGCTGCATGTCTGAAGTTCACAAAAGAGCACCTGGATGTTCCACAGCGCTTCTGGCCAAATATTCTGTGGACAGATTAAACTATAGTTGAGTTGTTTGGAAGGAAGGAACACACAACACTGTGTGGAGAAAAAAAGGCACAGCACACCAACATCAAATCCTCATCCCAACTGTAAGGTATGTTGGAGAGAGCATCATGGTTTGGGGTTGCTTTGCTGCCTCAGGGCCTGGACAGCTTGCTATCAGTGATGGAAAAATTCATTCCCAAGTCTATCAATACATTTTACAGGAGGATGTAAGGCTATCTGTCCGCCATTTGAAGCTAAACAGAAGTTGGGTGATGCAAAGGATAACGACCCAAAACACATAAGTAAATCAACAAAAGAATGGCTTCAACAGAAGAAAATACACCGTCTGGAGTGGCCCAGTCAGAGTCCTGACCTCAACCCAAATGAGATGCTGTGGCATGACCTCGCGAGCGGTTCATACCAGACATCCTACGAATATTGCTGAACTGAAACAATTTTGTAAAGATAAATGGTCCAAAATTCCTCCTGACCACTGTGCAGGTCTGATCCGCAACCACAGAAAACGTTTGGTTGAGGTTATTGCTGCCAAAGGAGGGTCAGCCAGTTATTAAATCCAAGGGTTCACATACTTTTTCCTTTCTACAATGTAGAAAAGAGTAAAAATAAACTGGCTCTCATGAGGTCCGCCACAGGAAAAGAAGACCCAGAGTTACCTCTGCTGCAGGGGATAAGCTCATTAGAGTTAAAAGCATCAGAAATCGTCAATTAACACCTCACAGAGTTCAAGTAACAGACACATCTTAACATCAACTGTTCAGAGGAGACTGCGTGAATCAGGCTTTCATGTTTGAATTGTTGCAAAGAAACCACTAGTAAAGGACACCAATAAGAAGAAGAGACTTGCTTGGGCCAAGAAACACGAGCAATGGACATTAGACCGGTGGGAAATCTGTCCTTTGGTCTGAAATTTGAGCTTTTCGGTTCCAACCGCCGTGTCTTTGTGAGATGCAGAGTAGGTGAACGGATGATCTCCACATGTGTGGTTCACACCATGAAGCATGGAGGAGGAGGTGTGATGGTGTGGGGGTGCTTTGCTGGTGACACTGTAAGTGATTTATTTAGAATTCAAGGCACACTTAACCAGCATTGCTACCACAGCATTCTGCAGCGATATGCCATCCCATCTGGTTTGTGCTTTTATTTATTGCTTTTATTTATTTTTTATTTCACCTTTATTTAACCAACAAGTTCTCATTTACAACTGCGACCTGGCCAAGATAAAGCGTAGCAATTCTTAGTGAGACTATCATTTATTTTTCAGGACAATTACCCAACACACCTCCAGGCTTCGTAAGGGCTATTTGACCAAGAATGAGAAGAGTGATGGAGTGCTCCATCAGATGACATGGTGGCAGGGTAGCCTAGTGGTTAGAGTGTTGGACTAGTAACTGAAAGGTTGCAAGTTCAAATCCCCGAGCTGACAAGGTTCAAATCTGTCGTTCTGCCCCTGAACAGGCAGTTAACCCACTGTTCCTAGGCTGTAATTGAAAATAAAAATGTGTTCTTAACTGACTTGCCTAGTTAAATAAAGGTTAAAAAAAATAAAAATGAAAAATGGCCTCCACAATTACCCGACCTCAACCCAATTGAGATGGCTTGGGATGAGTTGGACCGCATAGTGAAGAAAAATCAGCCAACAAGTGCTCAGCATATGTGGGAACTTCTTCAAGACTGTTGGAAAAGCATTCCTCATGAAGCTGGTTGAGAGAATGATAAGAGTGTGCAAAGCTGTCATCAAGGGAAAGGATGGCTACTTTGAAGAATCTAAAATATTAAATATAGTTTGATTTGTTTAACACATTTTTGGTTACTACATGAATCCATGTGTTATTTCATAGTTTTGACATCTTCACCATTATGCTACCATGTAGAAAATAATCCAAATAAAGAAAAACCCTTGAATGAGTAGGCGTGCCCAAACTTTTAACTGGTACTGTAGATGTATAAATATAACTAGATATATTTAAATATACAGTGGGGAGAACAAGTATTTGATACACTGCCAATTTGGCAGGTTTTCCAACTTACAAAGCATGTAGAGGTCTGGAATTTTTTATCATGGGTACACTTCAACTGTGAGAGACGGAATCTAAAACAAAAATCAGGAAAATCACATTGTATGATTTTAAGTAATTCATTTGCATTTTATTGCATGACATAAGTATTTGATCACCTACCAACCAGTAAGAATTCCGGCTCTCACAGACCTGTTAGTTTTTCTTTAAGAAGCCCTCCTGTTCTCTACTCATTACCTGTATGAACTGCACCTGTTTGAACTCGTTACCTGTATAAAAGACACCTGTCCACACACTCAATCAAACAGACTCCAACCTCTCCACAATGGCCAAGACCAGAGAGCTGTGTAAGGACATCAGGGATAAAATTGTAGACCTGCACAAGGCTGGGAATGGCTACAGGACAATAGGCAAGCAGCTTGGTGAGAAGGCAACAACTGTTGGCACAATTATTAGAAAATGGAAGAAGTTCAAGATGATGGTCAATCCCCCTCGGTCTGGGGCTCCATGCAAGATCTCACCTCGTGGGGCATCAATGATCATGAGGAAGGTGAGGGATCAGCCCAGAACTACACGGCAGGACCTGGTCAATGACCTGAAGAGAGCTGGGACCACAGTCTCAAAGAAAACCATTAGTAACACACTATGCCGTCATGGATTAAAATCCTGCAGCGCACAAAGTCCCCCTGCTCAAGCCACCGCATGTCCAGGCCCATCTGAAGTTTGCCCATGACCATCTGGATGATCCAGAGGAGGAATGGGAGAAGGTCATGTGGTCTGATGAGACAAAAATAGAGCTTTTTGGTATAAACTCCACTCGCCGTGTTTGGAGGAAGAAGAAGGATGAGTACAACCCCAAGAACACCATCCCAACTGTGAAGCATGGAGGTGGAAACATTATTCTTTGGGGATATTTTTCTGCAAAAGGGACAGGACAACTGCACCGTATTGAGGGGAGGGTGGATGGGGCCATGTATCTCGAGATCTTGGCCAACAACCTCCTTCCCTCAGTAAGAGCATTGAAGATGGGTTGTGGCTGGGTCTTCCAGCATGACAATGACCTGAAACACACAGCCAGGGCACTTGCTTCCGGGTTGGAGCGAGCCGGTCGCATCCGCGCTTCGGTCTCCTTCGGTCTGCAGGTTGTATAACTTTTTCATTACATTTCATTATAGTACAACGGTCTGATTTGTCTAATCTTAGCAATTTCTTCTTAGCTAGCTACATAGCCGTCGTTGTATCAAAGATAATTGCGTAATTATCGTATTTCGTCATCCTCCTATCTGCCCAACATGTTCACCGTCTACCGTAGCACTGTAGTAACTATCACACTCAACTGAACGACTTGATTAGTGTAGTGTTATCTAGCTACATAGTTGTCTTTGCTGTCTTCGTATCCAAGATAATTGTGTAGTTTAGAGCGTGGAGTCTTAGAGTGATAATTGCGTTATTAACGTATTTCGTCGTCCTCCTATCTGCCTAGCAGCTAGCCAGCTAGCATACGTTCACCGGCTACCGTAGCACTGTAGTAACTATCACACTCAACTGAACGACTTGATTAGTGTAGTATTAGCTAGCTACATAGTTGTCTTTGCTGTCTTCGTATCCAAGATAATTGTGTAGTTTAGAGTGTGTAGTCTTAGAGTGATTATCTTAATTTACCGAGGTTAGCTAGCCAGCTATTTTGTCGTCCTTAACGTAGGAGACACTCCTAGCTAGCCAACAGCCAGCCAACGTCTACTGAATAGAACTTTCGCATTCCGGTCGCATTCCGCTTCGCTCCACAGGTAGTATCACATTTTCATTTCATTTCATTACAGTCCCAACGGTGTGATTTGTTTGATCGCAGCTAGCTACATAGCTAGCTACATAGCCGTCTTTGTTTCAAAGATAATTGTGTAGTCTAGAGCGATTTTCTAGGTTAGCTAGCCAGCTATTGTCGTTCTCCTAACGCAACGTAACGTAACCAACACTGCTAGCTAGCCAGCTAGCCCCGAATAGCAGCATTGTAGAAACTTCACACTCAACGGAACGACTTGATTAGGGTAGTGTCAACAACGCAGCTAGCCTACCTCAGCAGTACTGTATCATTTTAATCATTTTAGTCAATTAGATTCTTGCTACGTAAGCTTAACTTTCTGAACATTCGAGACGTGTAGTCCACTTGTCATTCCAATCTCCTCTGCATTAGCGTAGCCTCTTCTCTAGCCTGTCAACTATGTGTCTGTCTATCCCTGTTCTCTCCTCTCTGCACAGACCATACAAACGCTCCACACCGCATGGCCGCGGCCACCCTAATCTGGTGGTCCCAGCGCATGACCCACGTGGAGTTCCAGGTCTCCGGTAGCCTCTGGAACTGCCGATCTGCGGCCAACAAGGCAGAGTTCATCTCAGCCTATGCCTCCCTCCAGTCCCTCGACTTCTTGGCACTGACGGAAACATGGATCACCACAGACAACACCGCTACTCCTACTGCTCTCTCTTCGTCCGCCCACGTGCTCTCGCACACCCCGAGAGCTTCTGGTCAGCGGGGTGGTGGCACCGGGATCCTCATCTCTCCCAAGTGGTCATTCTCTCTTTCTCCCCTTACCCATCTGTCTATCGCCTCCTTTGAATTCCATGCTGTCACAGTTACCAGCCCTTTCAAGCTTAACATCCTTATCATTTATCGCCCTCCAGGTTCCCTCGGAGAGTTCATCAATGAGCTTGATGCCTTGATAAGCTCCTTTCCTGAGGACGGCTCACCTCTCACAGTTCTGGGCGACTTTAACCTCCCCACGTCTACCTTTGACTCATTCCTCTCTGCCTCCTTCTTTCCACTCCTCTCCTCTTTTGACCTCACCCTCTCACCTTCCCCCTACTCACAAGGCAGGCAATACGCTCGACCTCATCTTTACTAGATGCTGTTCTTCCACTAACCTCATTGCAACTCCCTCCAAGTCTCCGACCACTACCTTGTATCCTTTTCCCTCTCGCTCTCATCCAACACTTCCCACACTGCCCCTACTCGGATGGTATCGCGCCGTCCCAACCTTCGCTTTCTCTCCCCGCTACTCTCTCCTCTTCCATCCTATCATCTCTTCCCTCTGCTCAAACCTTCTCCAACCTATCTCCTGATTCTGCCTCCTCAACCCTCCTCTCCTCCCTTTCTGCATCCTTTGACTCTCTATGTCCCCTATCCTCCAGGCCGGCTCGGTCCTCCCCTCCCGCTCCGTGGCTCGACGACTCATTGCGAGCTCACAGAACAGGGCTCCGGGCAGCCGAGCGGAAATGGAGGAAAACTCGCCTCCCCTGCGGACCTGGCATCCTTTCACTCCCTCCTCTCTACATTTTCCTCCTCTGTCTCTGCTGCTAAAGCCACTTTCTACCACTCTAAATTCCAAGCATCTGCCTCTAACCCTAGGAAGCTCTTTGCCACCTTCTCCTCCCTCTTGAATCCTCCTCCCCCTCCCCCCCTCCTCCCTCTCTGCAGATGACTTCGTCAACCATTTTGAAAAGAAGGTCGACGACATCCGATCCTCGTTTGCTAAGTCAAACGACACCGCTGGTTCTGCTCACACTGCCCTACCCTGTGCTCTGACCTCTTTCTCCCTCTCTCTCCAGATGACATCTCGCGTCTTGTGACGGCCGGCCGCCCAACAACCTGCCCGCTTGACCCTATCCCTCCTCTCTTCTCCAGACCATTTCCGGAGACCTTCTCCCTTACCTCACCTCGCTCATCAACTCATCCCTGACCGCTGGCTACGTCCCTCCCGTCTTCAAGAGAGCGAGAGTTGCACCCCTTCTGAAAAAACCTACACTCGATCCCTCCGATGTCAACAACTACAGACCAGTATCCCTTCTTTCTTTTCTCTCCAAAACTCTTGAACGTGCCGTCCTTGGCCAGCTCTCCCGCTATCTCTCTCAGAATGACCTTCTTGATCCAAATCAGTCAGGTTTCAAGACTAGTCATTCAACTGAGACTGCTCTTCTCTGTATCACGGAGGCACTCCGCACTGCTAAAGCTAACTCTCTCTCCTCTGCTCTCATCCTTCTAGACCTATCGGCTGCCTTCGATACTGTGACCCATCAGATCCTCCTCTCCACCCTCTCCGAGTTGGGCATCTCCGGCGCGGCCCATGCTTGGATTGCGTCCTACCTGACAGGTCGCTCCTACCAGGTGGCGTGGCGAGAATCTGTCTCCTCACCACGCGCTCTCACCACTGGTGTCCCCAGGGCTCTGTTCTAGGCCCTCTCCTATTCTCGCTATACACCAAGTCACTTGGCTCTGTCATAACCTCACATGGTCTCTCCTATCATTGCTATGCAGACGACACACAATTAATCTTCTCCTTTCCCCCTTCTGACGACCAGGTGGCGAATCGCATCTCTGCATGTCTGGCAGACATATCAGTGTGGATGACGGATCATCACCTCAAGCTGAACCTCGGCAAGACGGAGCTGCTCTTCCTCCCGGGGAAGGACTGCCCGTTCCATGATCTCGCCATCACGGTTGACAACTCCATTGTGTCCTCCTCCCAGAGCGCTAAGAACCTTGGCGTGATCCTGGACAACACCCTGTCGTTCTCAAATAACATCAAGGCGGTGGCCCGTTCCTGTAGGTTCATGCTCTACAACATCCGCAGAGTACGACCCTGCCTCACACAGGAAGCGGCGCAGGTCCTAATCCAGGCACTTGTCATCTCCCGTCTGGATTACTGCAACTCGCTGTTGGCTGGGCTCCCTGCCTGTGCCATTAAACCCCTACAACTCATCCAGAACGCCGCAGCCCGTCTGGTGTTCAACCTTCCCAAGTTCTCTCACGTCACCCCGCTCCTCCGCTCTCTCCACTGGCTTCCAGTTGAAGCTCGCATCCGCTACAAGACCATGGTGCTTGCCTACGGAGCTGTGAGGGGAACGGCACCTCAGTACCTCCAGGCTCTGATCAGGCCCTACACCCAAACAAGGGCACTGCGTTCATCCACCTCTGGCCTGCTCGCCTCCCTACCACTGAGGAAGTACAGTTCCCGCTCAGCCCAGTCAAAACTGTTCGCTGCTCTGGCCCCCAATGGTGGAACAAACTCCCTCACGACGCCAGGACAGCGGAGTCAATCACCACCTTCCGGAGACACCTGAAACCCCACCTCTTTAAGGAATACCTAGGATAGGATAAAGTAATCCTTCTCACCCCCCTAAAAGACCTAGATGCACTATTGTAAAGTGGCTGTTCCACTGGATGTCATAAGGTGAAAGCACCAATTTGTAAGTCGCTCTGGATAAGAGCGTCTGCTAAATGACTTAAATGTAAATGTAAATGTAACTAAGGAGTGGCTCCGTAAGAAGCATCTCAAGGTCCTGGAGTGGCCTAGCCAGTCTCCAGACCTGAACCCAATAGAAAATCTTTGGAGGGAGCTGAAAGTCCGTATTGCCCAGCGACAGCCCCGAAACCTGAAGGATCTGGAGAAGGTCTGTATGGAGGAGTGGGCCAAAATCCCTGCTGCAGTGTGTGCAAACCTGGTCAAGAACTACAGGAAACGTATGATCTCTGTAATTGCAAACAAAGGTTTCTGTACCAAATATTAAGTTCTGCTTTTCGGATGTATCAAATACTTATGTCATGCAATAAAATGCAAATACATTCATAAAAAATCCTACAATTTGATTTTCTGGATTTTTGTTTTAGATTCCGTCTCTCACAGTTGAAGTGTACCTATGATAAAAATTCCAGACCTCTACATGCTTTGTAAGTAGGAAAACCTGCAGAATCGGCAGTGTATCAAATACTTGTTCTCCCCACTGTATGTATATATATCTAAACTCACAGCTATAATCCAGTTCTCATTTAAGAGTTGTTACAGAGAGAGACTGATGTTACAGAGAGGCTGATAATACAGAGAGAGACTGATAATACAGAGAGAGACTGATGTTACAGAGAGACTGATGTTAGAGAGAGACTGATGTTACACAGAGAGACTGATGTTACAGAGAGAGACAGATGTTACAGAGAGACTGATGTTACAGAGAGAGACTGATGTTACAGAGAGAGACTGATGTTACAGAGAGAGACTGATGTTACAGAGAGACTGATGTCACACAGAGAGACTGATGTTACAGAGAGAGACTGATGTTACAGAGAGAGACTGATGTTTGAGAGAGACTTATGTTTGAGAGAGACTGATGTTTGAGAGAGACTTATGTTTGAGAGAAACTGATGTTTGAGAGAGAGACTGACGTTACAGAGAGAGACTTATGTTTGAGAGAGACTGATGTTTGAGAGAGACTTATGTTTGAGAGAAACTGATGTTTGAGAGAGAGACTGACGTTACAGAGAGAGACTGACGTTACAGAGAGAGGCTGACGTTACAGAGAGAGGCTGACGTTACAGAGAGAGGCTGACGTTACAGAGAGAGGCTGACGTTACAGAGAGAGGCTGACGTTACAGAGAGAGGCTGACGTTACAGAGAGAGGCTGACGTTACAGAAAGAGGCTGACGTTACAGAGAGAGAGGCTGACGTTACAGAGAGAGAGGCTGCCGTTACAGAGAGAGGCTGACGTTACAGAGAGAGGCTGACGTTACAGAAAGAGGCTGACGTTACAGAGAGAGGCTGACGTTACAGAGAGAGACTGACGTTACAGAGAGAGGCTGACGTTACAGAGAGAGGCTGACGTTACAGAGAGAGGCTGACGTTACAGCAAGAGGCTGACGTTACAGAGAGAGACTGAAGTTACAGAGAGAGGCTGACGTTACAGAGAGAGGCTGACGTGACAGAGAGAGGCTGACGTTACAGAGAGAGGCTGACGTTACAGAGAGAGGCTGACGTTACAGAGAGAGGCTGACGTTACAGAGAGAGGCTGACGTTACAGAGAGAGGCTGACGTTACAGAGAGAGACTGACGTTACAGAGAGAGGCTGACGTTACAGAGAGAGGCTGACGTTACAGAGAGAGGCTGACGTTACAGAGAGAGGCTGACGTTACAGAGAGAGGCTGACGTTACAGAGAGAGGCTGACGTTACAGAGAGAGGCTGACGTTACAGAGAGAGACTGACGTTACAGAGAGAGGCTGACGTTACAGAGAGAGGCTGACGTTAAAGAAAGAGCCTGACGTTACAGAGAGAGACTGACGTTACAGAGAGAGGCTGACGTTACAGAGAGAGACTGACGTTACAGAGAGAGACTGACGTTACAGAGAGAGGCTGACGTTACAGAGAGAGGCTGACGTTACAGAGAGAGGCTGACGTTACAGAGAGACAGATGTTACAGAGGGAAGGGGAACATGATAGAGCAGCCCCTCCCTCCTGGGTGGGGTGGCCACAAGGACAGACTCACAGAGGAGAGGAGGAGCCCTTATGGCCAGAATTAACAAAGGTATTCAGATATAAGGAGAATGGCACCGCTCTGTGCTGCCTGACTCATTCACTCAAACAATGGACTTCCTCTTGCATGGGGAGAGTAAAACTGGACAGGTCTGCTCCAGATATTGATATTTTCCATAATAATTCAATATGAGGCACTCCGATGCTTAAGCATGTGTCAAATGATTCCTTATTGATTTGTTTTGTATACAGGATGTGTATTAACATGTATTTATATGTAACTGATTAAAGAAGAGTAGACCCGTCCCGCCGGGCGTAGATGTCAATTCAACATCTATTCTACATTGGTTCAACGTCATTTTATTGAAATGAGGTGGAAACAACGTTGATTTAACTAGTGTGTGCCCAGTGGGTTATTCTCATCTTCTCTAAAGCCGCAGCAATCTGTGGCTGAACTCCTGCACTGAGATGTATGCTTACTAGACAGTACATCCCTCTACAGAGCCTGCCTCCTGCTTATGTCTTTGGTATTCATGAAATTAGAATGAATTGCGGTAGATTCATAATTAATAGGTGACACTGACCGGCAGAGCGTTGCAGGGAGATTAGGCGTGAGTGACACTGACCGGCAGAGCGTTGCAGGGAGATTAGGTGTCAGTGACACTGACCGGCAGAGCGTTGCAGGGAGATTAGGCGTGAGTGACACTGACCGGCAGAGCGTTGCAGGAGATTAGGCGTGAGTGACACTGACCGGCAGAGCGTTGCAGGGAGATTAGGCGTGAGTGACACTGACCGGCAGAGCGTTGCAGGGAGATTAGGCGTGAGTGACACTGACCGGCAGAGCGTTGCAGGGAGATTAGGCGTGAGTGACACTGACCGGCAGAGCGTTGCAGGGAGATTAGGCGTGAGTGACACTGACCGGCAGAGCGTTGCAGGGAGATTAGGCGTGAGTGACACTGACCGGCAGAGCGCTGCAGGGAGATTAGGCGTGAGTGCACCGTAGCCCCATAATAAGCCTCTTGTTGTCATCCCAGGGAGGTAAATACAGTGGATCAAAGATGAACTCCACTGTAGATAGAGCTCTGCTTTTCACACTGGCCCACTTTAAACAATTATGGCAGTTGATGATGCTATTTTCATGCACCAACTTTAACAGTACTGTGCATATACACTGAGTATACAAAACATTGACACCTTCCTAATATTGAGATGCAACCCCCCCCTTTTGCCCTCAGAACAGCCTCAATTCATTGGGGAATGGATTCTACTAGGTGTTGAAAGCACCACAGGGATGCTGGTCCATGTTGACTCCTATGCTTCCCCACAGTTGGCTGGATGTCCGTTGGGTGGTGGACCATCATTGATACATATGGGAAACTGTTGAGCGTGAAAAACCCAGCAACGTTGCAGTTGGTGCGCCTGGTACCTACTACCATGCCCCGTTCAAAAGCACTTAAATCTTTTGTCTTGCCCGTTCACACACTTAACGGCAGACATGCACAATCCATGTCTCAGTTGTCTCAAGGCTAGAACATCCTTCTTTAACCCGTCTCCTCCTCTTGTGCTACACAGATTGAATTGGATTTAACAAGTGACATCAATAAGGGATCATAGCTTTCACCTGGATTCACCTGGTCAATCTTTCATGGAAAGAGCAGGTGTTCCTAATGTTTTGTACACTCATTGTATAATGTTACACCATCATGACTATACATGAAGAGATATGAGCTTAGAACATAGTCTTCAGTGGGCAGCCTGCTTTATTTTACCTCTAATAAAATGTTGGATTTTAGTCTCTTGAATCGACCTCCACTTCAGAGTTGACTTGTTTAATTCCATCCCTTTGTGAGCTGTCTGTCCACAAGGACCTTGTGGGATGTTGCGAGTCGAACCGAGCATCGTGCCAGAGACACAGACTTGAGGGCAGAGGATTATAAAGCGGTGTCGGTGGTGGGATGGTGTGTTTACGCGCTGGCACTTTGCAGCATAAATTAGCATGGGACAGGAAGCGCAGCGCTCGGCATAACACCTCGCCCACCCACAGCCTGCGGCCTGACTCCCTGACACTGGAGACAGAGTCAGAGAGGCAGGGCCTGCCAGGGTTAGCGGTTAGTGCTAATGCTAGTAGCATTCTTCACTGCAGCAGTGCCAGGAACCAGGAACTCAACAGCAACTTGAAAGGCAACGCCATATCCCTTTTTGGCGGGATTGTGTTTTTCTCTGTTACAAAATTCATTTTTAAAGACGATCAAAGGTTAGGTCCTCTCAGAGTCAGCATTTCAGCACTTTAGGAGAGCTGCAGTGAGCTGTGAGGAGATCGTTGTCCATGTCCTTTAAGGAGACAGGGTTAGCATGCAGAGAAAGAGAATGGGCACCTGTGGTACATTGCCCTGAGACATCTGGTCATCTCTTACTGCCAAAGGGAGGGGGAAGGTCACTCATAGGTTGTTCAAGGCAACCTATTAGACTGCATGTTTACGACGAGGGAACGACCATAAATGACGCTCCCCACTGAGTCTGTCCTGAGCCATTTAGTTGCCATCTATAAGCCCTGGGTGATACGTTGAATAAGTTGTCTAGCGCTTAAAGTTTTGAAATGTTTACTAACACTGGTGAACTGACCCACTCTCTCTATCACTGCAGTTTAATAATGAACTGACCCACTCTCTCTCCATCACTGCAGTTTAATAATGAACTGACCCACTCTCTCTATCACTGCAGTTTAATAATGAACTGACCCACTCTCTCTATCACTGCAGTTTAATAATGAACTGACCCACTCTCTCTATCACTGCAGTTTAATAATGAACTGACCCACTCTCTCTCCATCACTGCAGTTTAATAATGAAGACCCACTCTCTCTATCACTTTAATAATGAACTGACCCACTCTCTCTCCATCACTGCAGTTTAATAATGAACTGACTGCCATAATAATGAACTCTCTCTCTATCACTGCAGTTTAATAATGAACTGACCTCTATCACTGCAGTGTAATAATGAACTGACCCTCTATCACTGCAGCATAATAATGAACTGACCCACTCTCTCTATCACTGCAGTATAATAATGAACTGACCCACTCTCTCTCTATCACTGCAGCATAATAATGAACTGACCCACTCTCTCTATCACTGCAGTTTAATAATGAACTGAACCACTCTCTCTATCACTGCAGTTTAATAATGAACTGACCCAGTTTAATAATGAACTGACCCACTCTCTCTATCACTGCAGTATAATAATGAACTGACCCACTCTCTCTCTATCACTGCAGTGTAATAATGAACTGACCCACTCTCTCTCTATAACTGCAGTTTAATAATGTACTGACCCACTCTCTCTCTATCACTGCAGTGTAATAATGAACTGACCCACTCTCTCTATCACTGCAGCATAATAATGAACTGACCCACTCTCTCTATCACTGCAGTATAATAATGAACTGACCCACTCTCTCTCTATCACTGCAGTGTAATAATGAACTGACCCACTCTCTCTATCACTGCAGTTTAATAATGAACTGAACCACTCTCTCTATCACTGCAGTTTAATAATGAACTGACCCACTCTCTCTATCACTGCAGTATAATAATGAACTGACCCACTCTCTCTCTATCACTGCAGTATAATAATGAACTGACCCACTCTCTCTATCACTGCAGTATAATAATGAACTGACCCACTCTCTCTCTATCACTGCAGTTTAATAATGAACTGACCCACTCTCTCTCCATCACTGCAGTTTAATAATGAACTGACCCACTCTCTCTATCACTGCAGCATAATAATGAACTGACCCACTCTCTCTCTATAACTGCAGTTTAATAATGTACTGACCCACTCTCTCTCTATCACTGCAGTGTAATAATGAACTGACCCACTCTCTCTATCACTGCAGCATAATAATGAACTGACCCACTCTCTCTATCACTGCAGTATAATAATGAACTGACCCACTCTCTCTCTATCACTGCAGTTTAATAATGAACTGACCCACTCTCTCTATCACTGCAGTGTAATAATGAACTGACCCACTCTCTCTATCACTGCAGTTTAATAATGAACTGACCCACTCTCTCTATCACTGCAGTTTAATAATGAACTGACCCACTCTCTCTATCACTGCAGTATAATAATGAACTGACCCACTCTCTCTCTATCACTGCAGTATAAGAATGAACTGACCCACTCTCTCTATCACTGCAGTATAATAATGAACTGACCCACTCTCTCTCTATCACTGCAGTTTAATAATGAACTGACCCACTCTCTCTATCACTGCAGTTTAATAATGAACTGACCCACTCTCTCTATCACTGCAGTTTAATAATGAACTGACCCACTCTCTCTATCACTGCAGTTTAATAATGAACTGACCCACTCTCTCTATCACTGCAGTATAATAATGAACTGACCCACTCTCTCTCTATCACTGCAGTTTAATAATGAACTGACCCACTCTCTCTATCACTGCAGTTTAATAATGAACTGACCCACTCTCTCTCTATCACTGCAGTTTAATAATGTACTGACCCATTCTCTCTATCACTGCAGTTTAATAATGAACTGACCCACTCTCTCTATCACTGCAGTTTAATAATGAACTGACCCACTCTCTCTATCACTGCAGTATAATAATGAACTGACCCACTCTCTATCAGTTTAATAATCACTGACCCACTCTCTCTATCACTAAGTTTAATAATGAACTGACCCACTCTCTCTATCACTGCAGTGTAATAATGAACTGACCCACTCTCTCTATCACTGCAGTTTAATAATGAACTGACCCACTCTCTCTATCACTGCAGTTTAATAATGAACTGACCCACTCTCTCTATCACTGCAGTGTAATAATGAACTGACCCACTCTCTCTCTCTATCACTGCAGTTTAATAATGAACTGACCCACTCTCTCTATCACTGCAGTTTAATAATGAACTGACCCACTCTCTCTCCATCACTGCAGTTTAATAATGAACTGACCCACTCTCTCTATCACTGCAGTGTAATAATGAACTGACCCACTCTCTCTATCACTGCAGTGTAATAATGAACTGACCCACTCTCTCTATCACTGCAGTTTAATAATGAACTGACCCACTCTCTCTATCAATGAACTGACCCACTCTCTCTATCACTGCAGTGTAATAATGAACTGACCCACTCTCTCTATCACTGCAGTTTAATAATGAACTGACCCACTCTCTCTATCACTGCAGTTTAATAATGAACTGACCCACTCTCTCTATCACTGCAGTATAATAATGAACTGACCCACTCTCTCTCTCTATCACTGCAGTTTAATAATGAACTGACCCACTCTCTCTATCACTGCAGTTTAATAATGAACTGACCCACTCTCTCTATCACTGCAGTATAATAATGAACTGACCCACTCTCTCTATCACTGCAGTTTAATAATGAACTGACCCACTCTCTCTATCACTGCAGTTTAATAATGAACTGACCCACTCTCTCTCTATCACTTCAGTGTAATAATGAACTGACCCACTCTCTCTATCACTGCAGTTTAATAATGAACTGACCCACTCTCTCTATCACTGCAGTATAATAATGAACTGACCCACTCTCTCTCCATCACTGCAGTTTAATAATGAACTGACCCACTCTCTCTATCACTGCAGTGTAATAATGAACTGACCCACTCTCTCTATCACTGCAGTGTAATAATGAACTGACCCACTCTCTCTATCACTGCAGTTTATCACTGCAGTTTAATAATGAACTGACCCTTTCTCTCTATCACTGCAGTTTAATAATGAACTGACCCACTCTCTCTATCACTGCAGTGTAATAATGAACTGACCCACTCTCTCTATCACTGCAGTTTAATAATGAACTGACCCACTCTCTCTATCACTGCAGTTTAATAATGAACTGACCCACTCTCTCTCTATCACTGCATTTTAATAATGTACTGACCCACTCTCTCTATCACTGCAGTTTAATAATGAACTGACCCAGTCTATCACTGCAGTTTAATAATGAACTGACCCACTCTCTCTATCACTGCAGTTTAATAATGAACTGACCCACTCTCTCTATCACTTCAGTGTAATAATGAACTGACCCACTCTCTCTATCACTGCAGTTTAATAATGAACTGACCCACTCTCTCTATCACTGCAGTATAATAATGAACTGACCCACTCTCTCTATCACTGCAGTTTAATAATGAACTGACCCACTCTCTCTCCATCACTGCAGTTTAATAATGAACTGACCCACTCTCTCTATCACTGCAGTGTAATAATGAACTGACCCACTCTCTCTATCACTGCAGTTTAATAATGAACTGACCCACTCTCTCTCTATCACTGCAGTTTAATAATGTACTGACCCACTCTCTCTATCACTGCAGTGTAATAATGAACTGACCCACTCTCTCTATCACTGCAGTGTAATAATGAACTGACCCACTCTCTCTATCACTGCAGTGTAATAATGAACTGACCCACTCTCTCTATCACTGCAGTGTAATAATGAACTGACCCACTCTCTCTATCACTGCAGTATAATAATGAACTGACCCACTCTCTCTCTATCACTGCAGTTTAATAATGAACTGACCCACTCTCTCTATCACTGCAGTTTAATAATGAACTGACACACTCTCTCTATCACTGCAGTATAATAATGAACTGACCCACTCTCTCTCTATCACTGCAGTTTAATAATGAACTGACCCACTCTCTCTATCACTGCAGTTTAATAATGAACTGACCCACTCTCTCTCTATCACTGCAGTTTAATAATGTACTGACCCATTCTCTCTATCACTGCAGTTTAATAATGAACTGACCCACTCTCTCTATCACTGCAGTATAATAATGAACTGACCCACTCTCTCTCTATCACTGCAGTTTAATAATGAACTGACCCACTCTCTCTATCACTGCAGTTTAATAATGAACTGACCCTCTCTCTCTATCACTGCAGTGTAATAATGAACTGACCCACTCTCTCTATCACTGCAGTGTAATAATGAACTGACCCACTCTCTCTATCACTGCAGTGTAATAATGAACTGACCCACTCTCTCTATCACTGCAGTTTATCACTGCAGTTTAATAATGAACTGACCCTTTCTCTCTATCACTGCAGTTTAATAATGAACTGACCCACTCTCTCTATCACTGCAGTGTAATAATGAACTGACCCACTCTCTCTATCACTGCAGTTTAATAATGAACTGACCCACTCTCTCTATCACTGCAGTGTAATAATGAACTGACCCACTCTCTCTATCACTGCAGTATAATAATGAACTGACCCACTCTCTCTCTCTCTATCACTGCAGTTTAATAATGAACTGACCCACTCTCTCTATCACTGCAGTTTAATAATGAACTGACCCACTCTCTCTCTATCACTGCAGTTTAATAATGTACTGACCCACTCTCTCTATCACTGCAGTTTAATAATGAACTGACCCACTCTCTCTATCACTGCAGTTTAATAATGAACTGACCCACTCTCTCTATCACTTCAGTGTAATAATGAACTGACCCACTCTCTCTATCACTGCAGTTTAATAATGAACTGACCCACTCTCTCTATCACTGCAGTTTAATAATGAACTGACCCACTCTCTCTATCACTGCAGTATAATAATGAACTGACCCACTCTCTCTATCACTGCAGTTTAATAATGAACTGACCCACTCTCTCTATCACTGCAGTTTAATAATGAACTGACCCACTCTCTCTCTATCACTGCAGTTTAATAATGTACTGACCCATTCTCTCTATCACTGCAGTTTAATAATGAACTGACCCACTCTCTCTATCACTGCAGTATAATAATGAACTGACCCACTCTCTCTCTATCACTGCAGTTTAATAATGAACTGACCCACTCTCTCTATCACTGCAGTTTAATAATGAACTGACCCACTCTCTCTATCACTGCAGTGTAATAATGAACTGACCCACTCTCTCTATCACTGCAGTTTAATAATGAACTGACCCACTCTCTCTATCACTGCAGTGTAATAATGAACTGACCCACTCTCTCTATCACTGCAGTTTAATAATGAACTGACCCACTCTCTCTATCACTGCAGTTTAATAAATGGATTCAGACCTCGTGTCAGGAAATGATTTAGTAGTTGAAGCACGGATGTGTCCCAAAACCCATTCAAATTGTGAGCAATACATTTCCACTTTCTGTTGAATTTCATATCTTACGTAAACTAAACGGTATCACGACAAGTTCATGGTTACGGCTGGGATTTAGATTTGGGGATTTAGATTTGTTTGACCCTCGCGTCGCATCTGTATGCGTAAAAAAGATTGAGAAGGTGAGGAAAGCACAGTGAACAGTGCCTGTGTGAGTCTGAAAGTGTGTTGAATAAAGATGATAAGCTCAGTTGTGTTCTGCAGGTCAGCCGGTTACCTGTGGAGAGCTGTGGCCAGTACACCACCTGTAAAACCTGTCTGGGCTCTGGAGACCCCCACTGTGGATGGTGTGTACTTCACAACAAGTAAGTGGCTCACTTTACATATGCTCTTATCTTCTCTGTGGGTAGATGAACTTATTGGGAAAACAAATAGTGTGGTTGTTTTAGTGTGATCAAGTTGCCTCAGTCGATACCAACTATATGAGAATGAATTGATTCCTGAGCGACTGCACAGATTTCCAAGGTGACATTTTGATACCAATCAAAGGGAGAATAAAATGGCTCTGTTAAACATCAGGAGGCCAGATGCTGTTGGAAAGTAGCAGTAATACATCTGGTAGATGCTGAACTTTTAATGGACCACTGAGAGGTTCGGGGTTCAGCCAAACTAGTGGGAAGCTGCGTGCTGTTACCCAGTCCACCTGGTCCGCTCCATACAGGAAGTGACAGGTGACAGCTGCCCCAAATGTGCTCCTTCCTGTTGACCCTTTTGGGCTGACCCTTAGGCAGCAGCTGGTAGGTCGGAGCTCAGGAAATGTCTGGATATTGCTGGCCCTCTGCCACTCCTCCCTCACTCCCTCACTTGTCATCAGGCACATTTTTCCTCCAGTCCCACTGTAAATGAATTGGCTGGGAACATCATGAGAGAGTGCTGTGTCCTGTCACGGGGGAGAAGGGAAGCCTGCGAAGGGGGAAGCATGTGTGGCTGTATAGTGTACCCTTTATTGAGTGTAATGGCCACAATATGGAGGGGTTTTCTCTGACATAGGCCATGATTAATGGAAAAACAAAGTAACTCTAAAGGTAGGGAAATAAAGGGGACAGGAAATTGAAGCACATGCCTTTTAAACAGCAAGCTATGGGTTTTATATGAATTATAGAAAGTCCAGAAATTGTTTCATTATGTGACATTTCTCACACCAAGGCCTGGTGTCAGCAGTCCAATGTTTCCCCTGTGTTGCATATCTAGATAATGTTCAGAGGTAGATGAAAATATTTTTCTGAGCCTAGGACCTCAATGACGACCATTGTGGAATTTTCATTCAGTCCTTTATCAAGATAACAATATTTAATTAAGATTAGAATCTGGGACTGATAATGGAATAATTTGCATAGATATTTGCCAAACTAGTTTGAAAATGATAATTCTCTGCATAGCAATGCAGTATTCCGCGCAAATGTTTTTTTTTTACACAAACTTGTGACAACCACTGCACAGCACAATTAGTGTGAGATCAGGCAAAGTGATGAGAAGATTGAATGGCTAAATTGTGCCCGATTCACATGTCAAACCTCTGTTCCTCTCTGGTGAAGCGACATCCCAGAGTGACACAATCCTCTTCTATTTCCATCCTCTCCGGTTCAGCACCTTTATGTGGCTTCAACCTGCTGTCTGTCTGTCAGGTTGCCTGTCTGTCTGTCTGTCTGTCTGTCTGTCTGTCTGTCTGTCTGTCTGTCTGTCTGTCTGTCTGTCTGTCTGTCTGTCTGTCTGTCTGTATGTCTGTCTGTCTGTCTGTCTGTCAGGCTGTCTGTCAGGCTGTCTGTCAGGCTGTCTGTCTGTCAAGCTGTCTGTCAGGCTGTCTGTCAGGCTGTATGTCTGTCTGTCAGGCTGTATGTCTGTCTGTCAAGCTGTCTGTCAGGCTCTGTCAGGCTGTCTGTCAGGCTGTATGTCTGTCTGTCAGGCTGTCTGTCAGGCTGTATGTCTGTCTGTCAGGCTGTCTGTCAGGCTCTCTGTTTTTTCTGTCTGTATGTCTACTTGAACCCCTCTGATGCTTAAACAGAGAAAGAAAGGGATGTTTATTGAGTCAGATTGAGATGGGTGACATTCGTTCTGTGGGACAACACACACACTCAGGTCAGGTCACATGATCAGTGGAATCTGAATGTTGGGGCTCATGAGAAACAGAGAGCAGGGTATTGTTCATCCTAGCAAGATGCAGGCCAGGCCAGGCAACCTCAGACTGCTCATTCATGTACAGGCGCGAGCTCAAATTACTCCAATGACTCGCTTCCATGGACCACAATGGGCATCTCCTATTCAACCCCAGTCAATGAGCCACGTTTTCAGACAGCACACACTTTACTTGGTGCTTAACTTTAGATTGTATTTCATTTTTGGGGGTTTCTGACCGGACTACTAAAACTCAATGTGGTTTCTTCAATATCTTCGATATGACCTTTTCTAGGCCAGTGGATGTGGTCACAGGTCCTGAAATGAAACTAATAATATACTGACTTTTGTAAAGCATACTGACCTTTATGATTCCTGTGGGGATATAGCTTTTTGACCATGAGGTAGCCACTTCAGCGGAGTTACATTAAACAGTAATGCCAGGGGGGGTGTGGCTGACACTGCCTGACATTGCCAAGGTGCGGCCGTTTCTCTCTCAGGCGGATACAGAGAGACTCATCCATTATTTTATTTCAAGCAGGTTTGACTACTGTAATGCTCTCCTGTCTGGTCTACCCAAGAAAGCCATTGATCAACTGCAAAACATACAGAATGCTGCAGCTTGGCTACTGACCAAGACCAGACGACGAGCACACATTACACTGAAGTCTTTTCACTGGTTGCCTGTGAGTTTTAGAATTAATTTTAGGATACTTCTGTTGGTTTTTTAATCAATCCATGATTGTGCACCCCAACACATCAGACATGTTTTTAAGTTCTGTATCCAGTAGGTCCCTCAGGTCCTCTGGCCTTTTAACTATCCCAAAGCCTAGGACCAAGAGGCATGGAGAGACAGCCTTTTAACTATCCCAAAGCCTAGGACCAAGAGGCATGGAGAGGCAGCATTTAGTTACTACAGTATGACCCCAGCCTCTGGAAAAGCCTGCCAGAGAACCTGAGGGGAGCCCAAACTGTGGAAATATTTCAAAGAGATCTTAAAACAATTTTTTTTTGCTTTGATTTTCCTCGGGGTGCTTTTTAGTTGTTCAGTTTGTGTCATTCTTTAGTTTTTTGTGTTGTAAATATTTCACCTTTTATTTCATTGTTTTTCATTTATTTTATTTCCTGTAAAGCACATTGCATTGCATTCCATGTCTGTATAAATAAAACTCTATAAATGTGCTGTATAAATATAGCTCTATAAATGTGCTGTATAAATAAAGCTTGATTTGATAAATAAAGCTTGGTTTGGTATATGGCCAATATACCACGGCTAAGGGCTGTTCTTAGGCACAAAGCGTAGTGCCTGGATATACAGCCCTTAGACGTGGTATATTGGCCATATGCCACAAACCCCCGAGGAGCCTTATTGCTATTATAAACTGGTTACCAGCATAATTACAACAGTAAACAAGTTTTTTGCATCATAGCCATGGTATATTGTCTGATTTTACCACGGCATTCTGCCAATCAACATCCAGGACCCAAACGACCTGGTTTATAATTCAGTGTTTACCACAGATGTCTACAATGGCCCCATTCACCTCCTTGCTCTCATTTCACGGTTAGAGAGCTTTATTTTGGTACGTCGATGTGACATAACTCTCAAGACCTCATTTAAATCACTTATCAATTTGAATGCACTGCCTGATTTATGACTTTTCATATGAAAGCTGTGGTGGGTGTCACCATGTGCTCCTCTCATCTGTAATATATACATTTATCAAAGCACTTATCGCTTGTCGTGTTACTGTCTTGACACATATGGGAGTGATGCTCCGAAAAAAAGATTTGGGGAAATTTAGGGGGGTTGTTAAATCTTAATTCTTAATCTGTGTTGCCAGAGCTCTCCTTCCCTTGGGGAGATGGTGGCCATGGATGGCTCTTCAATGGATGGCTCTTCAAAAATACAAATAAAAGCCAAACACACTCTGGATTGGGAGACTAGCTTTGACCTGCTTCCTTTCTTTTACCTGTTGTTGTCTGGGCTTTGTCTGCTATTCCCCCGGCGCTCTTTAGCCTCTAGCCATCACGCCATCATGTTAGTGGAGCCAGGGTAGAGGAGGGAAAAAAACTAAGTGCACCCTGGGAAATGGTCTGTGTCCATGGCAACAACAGGAAACTGGAAGATGGACTTGCAGTGTGATTCAAATCAGGCTTATTTTGTGTATTTCTCTGCTACTGTATCTGTTGAGGGGGCCCTTGGTTAGAGTGTCTCATGTCATTTATCTTGTGGAAACACCCCTTACTCAAGATACTTCATTAATGTTCTATAAACGATGAAACCTCTGCCTTCATTTAAATATAACTGGGATTGTCAGCGTATTCTTTTAATTAGAGCAACTTTTATTACACGAAACTATCATTTGCCATGTTTGCTGTCTTGATAAATGTCTTTCTTTAATCCAGCATTTGCAGAACCCAAATGCACATTCTGAACATGTATTTGAGGGACGGTGGTTCAGATGAACATGGTTGAAGGTTATAGTAAAAAGAACAGTAAAAAAGCTGGCGATAAGTGACTGTCCTGTCAATATGGTTTCACCTCTTCAGCAGACTTGAGCGTCTCTTGTGTCGTCTTTCTCACTAATCAAAGTCAACTAGATAATTAACCCAGACCCTTAGAGGCAGTTACGGGCCCACCCTCCCCAATATCAATTAATGTGCTCAATTGATCCTTGATCCTGTCTCTGTGTCCCAGTGCTTCCCAGTTAACCCCAACACTCCCATTTGAATGATGTAATGCCATTATCATTAGATCATTTACATGTGTTATGAAAGGCTTTTTTCTTCTGCTTTGTCCAATGAATGATTTGAACAAGGTGAATCTCTGCCTTTTAGAGTCAGAATCAACAGGGAGCTCTAAACATAATGTGATTTAGACTATCGTGTGAACATATATCCTTGGATTCATTTGACTTTGAGGATACGGAATAAGGGCAGGGTAATAGAATTTGTGAAACCTGAAATGGTGAATTGCCGTAAGGAATGACTCAATTTGAACTGAGAAAAAAAAGAAGAAAAAAAAAAGAACGCTAGTTGAAATGAAGTGATATGCTCACATTAGCCCTTTCTCTTAGGGTTAATGTGACCGCCCAATCTCCCGTTTCTCACCCACGTTCCTCGGGCCTCTAGCACCTCGCTACATTCTCATCTGACAGTTTATAGCCCTATTTCACTTGATCATATATTACAGAGGCCTCATCACCTGCTAATTGAAGATGTGGTGAGTCCATTTTGTCCCCACAGAGAACAGAAGATGAACCTCACTAATGCAGGTCCTTGATCCCCTGACTTTCTCATGGCGTCATGGTGGGGCTGAGAGAGAGAGGGAGAGAGAGAGAGCGGGAGAGAGAGAGAGCCTTCACCCCAGGGGGACAACGTTTCACCATAAATCACATATCTGCCATTCCACTAGGAAGAGGCCTGCAGTGTAATTGAATGAAATCTAATTTCTGGGAACTGAAGGAGAAGATATGACAAAGCAACAGAAAGAATCCCAGTGATCTGAATGGTTGGTGGCTTGTGAGGAGACACCACAGTTCCACTTACTGTACAGAGAACAGTCTTGTCTGGTGCTAGGCCCTGCATTTTTAATTAAGCCTACCCCCATTCTGTCCCCAGACATATGGCTTTAATTAGAAGTAAACAAATCATTAATGGTGTGTTGCGTCTTGGGTGAAAAACAGCCCTGGAACTTCAGCGGCTTCTTAATTCTTTTAGAAGTGGTTCCTCTAAAGGAAAATAAAAGAACTTTCCTTCCACAGACGATCCAAATTCAATTATCACACGCTTAAGTTGAATGGTAACCTTCAAATCACCATTTCTGCTTCACTGCTTCTGCTTTCTCACATTTAATGGCTTGTATAATATAAGTAGGCATGTGATACATTTCAGGCTTGTATAATATAAGTAGGCATGTGATACATTTCAGGCTTGTATAATATAAGTAGGCATGTGATACATTTCAGGCTTGTATAATATAAGTAGGCATGTGATACATTTCAGGCTTGTATAATATAAGTAGGCATGTGATACATTTCAGGCTTGTATAATATAAGTAGGCATGTGATACATTTCAGGCTTGTATAATATAAGTAGGCATGTGATACATTTCAGGCTTGTATAATATAAGTAGGCATGTGATACATTTCAGGCTTGTATAATATAAGTAGGCATGTGATACATTTCAGGCTTGTATAATATAAGTAGGCATGTGATACATTTCAGGCTTGTATAATATAAGTAGGCATGTGATACATTTCAGGCTTGTATAATATAAGTAGGCATGTGATACATTTCAGGCTTGTATAATATAAGTAGGCATGTGATACATTTCAGGAAAGGCTTTTTCTTCTGCTTTGTCCAATGAATGATTTGAACAAGGCTTTAGAGTGAATCAACTTGTATAATATAAGTAGGCATGTGATACATTTCAGGCTTGTATAATATAAGTAGGCATGTGATACATTTCAGGCTTGTATAATATAAGTAGGCATGTGATACATTTCAGGCTTGTATAATATAAGTAGGCATGTGATACATTTCAGGCTTGTATAATATAAGTAGGCATGTGATACATTTCAGGCTTGTATAATATAAGTAGGCATGTGATACATTTCAGGCTTGTATAATATAAGTAGGCATGTGATACATTTCAGGCTTGTATAATATAAGTAGGCATGTGATACATTTCAGGCTTGTATAATATAAGTAGGCATGTGATACATTTCAGGCTTGTATAATATAAGTAGGCATGTGATACATTTCAGGCTTGTATAATATAAGTAGGCATGTGATACATTTCAGGCTTGTATAATATAAGTAGGCATGTGATACATTTCAGGCTTGTATAATATAAGTAGGCATGTGATACATTTCAGGCTTGTATAATATAAGTAGGCAAGAACTTTCCTTCCACAGCGTGATACATTTCAGGCTTGTATAATATAAGTAGGCATGTGATACATTTCAGGCTTGTATAATATAAGTAGGCATGTGATACATTTCAGGCTTGTATAATATAAGTAGGCATGTGATACATTTCAGGCTTGTATAATATAAGTAGGCATGTGATACATTTCAGGCTTGTATAATATAAGTAGGCATGTGATACATTTCAGGCTTGTATAATATAAGTAGGCATGTGATACATTTCAGGCTTGTATAATATAAGTAGGCATGTGATACATTTCAGGCTTGTATAATATAAGTAGGCATGTGATACATTTCAGGCTTGTTTTTCTTGCCAGTATTTTTTCCATTGATGTTTATTTTTCCTTATATTACATTTTCATCACTTTATAGTATTTGATGTAATAGTTTTTGGTGATGGTGTTAATGGAGATTGTAGGGAAGTGGTGCTGTCATCCTCGACCCTGTTCTATCTGATACTCTGCTTTGCTCTGTCTGTCTCAATGTGAGATGATCCCTAGTCGTGTGCAGTAATATCCTGTGGCTTATTGGTTGGTGCATAAGCAGGAGTTTTTATTGGTGATAATCCTCAGCCACTTTCAGTGCAGCTGTCAAGCTTAAAGGAAAACTCCATCCAAAAGCTATCTTTTGGTATTTGTATCATTCATCCATTTTTGATATAGTCCCAAAATGTTTTGGATGTCAGCAATCAAGTTTTCAAGATAAGTAAACATTCAAACAAGTCATCAAGATATATAACTTTCAAAATACAGAAATACAGTCTGTATGACTATTGAACCGAAACCAGAATATAGTTTTGGGGGTGGAATTTTCCTTTAAAGCGGCAATTAGCAGTCAAAACAATAAAGTTTTTCCCCCTGCCACTGAGGGATGGGGCTGGAGAAATACAACCATTCTCAAGTTCATAAACAGAGCTATTGATGAAAGGACTGACCATCCATGATATCAAAATGATATATTTGAGTCTCTAGAGTGCTTGTTTACATTTACATTGTTTACAATCATTGGAGTAAAACAAGCTTATATTTTGGGTTCTGATGGGGTACGACAGTTGAACTAAGCTCATGAGGCATTTGCAATTTATATTCTTCAAGATTCAATGGGTTTATATAATTAGTTTATAAGTTAATAAATGAATATAGCGAAATGCAGATCGCCCCTTTAACCACTACACTGACAGTAACGCCATGTTTAACAAATGTGTTGCTGTTATAAATGTTTTAATATCAGGCTGCTCCTTAGAATCTGTTTGGAGAGAAATTGGACATTTTCTTCCACAGCAGATAATAGCAGGTTTAAAACCACTTCAAGCGGAGATCCCGCTAACGGGATCAAATTCGACAACATCCGGTGAAATCGGAGGGCGCCAAATTCAAAATGCAAAATCGTAATATTAAACATTCATGAAAATACAAGTGTCATACATGATTCTTTAGCATAGAATCTTGGTAATCGAACTGCATTGTCAGATTTCAAAAAGGCTTTACGGCGAAAGCATAGCATTTGATTGTCTGAGGACAGCACCTCACATTAGCATATTTTTCAAACCAGCACAGGCGTCACGAAATAACAAATAGCGATAAAATAAATCACTTACTTTTGAATATCTTCCTCTGTTTGCAATCAAAAGGGTCCCAGCTAAATAATAACTGGTTGTTTTGTTCGATAAAGTCCTTTATATCCCAAAAACGCCATTTAGTTGTCGCCACTGAATTCACTAATCCAGTCCTTCAACATGCATACAAAGGATTCCAAAAATTTACCAGCAAAGTTCGTCCAAACGAGTCAAACAATGTTTTTTATTAGCCCTCAGGTTGTCTAATATCTAAATAAATTAGAATATTTCAGACGGAGATTACTATGGTCAATAGCAAAGGAAAAGAACAAAGAGCGCGCCCACGTTCACGCACTCAAAAGACTACTTTTGCCCCAGCGCTCAACTTGGAACGACTACAAATACATCTTCATTTTTCAAAAAAACAAGCCTAAAACCTTGTATGAAGACTGCAGTTCCTATGGCTTCCAGTAGATGTCAACAATCTGGGAGGCGGAAATTACATCTTTCAAAAGCATTGCATTGGAAGTCATTCTGAGCTCCAAAAAAATATTCCCGGGTGGATTCTCCTCGGGTTTTCGCCTGCTATATCAATTATGTTATACTCAGAGACATTATTTTAACAGTTTTATAAACTTCAGCGTGTTTTCTATCCAATTCTACCAATTACATACATATCCTAGCTTCTGGGCCTGAGTAACACACAGTTTACTTTGGGCACGTCAGACAGGCAGCAATTCTGGAAACTAGCCTTACTCGCAGAGAGGTTAAAATAAAACCGCAATGAGAGAGAGAATGGCTGCTATGTGGCATTAACCTGAGATGTTCTGGCTTCAATAGGAATATATGAAACAATTGTTTCCAATAATCTATGTGGTCCTGTATGGCTCAGTTGGTAGAGCATGGCATGTGGGTTCGATTCCCGCGGCCACCCGTAGGTAAAATGTATGCACGGATGACTGTAAATCGCTTTGGATAAGATCTGTCACATGGAATGACGCTTGAGAGACGAAACAGGTATGGGGAGTAAAACATTTAATAAATAACGGACATGAAATAAGACAGGAATAGCGTCAGCATACAAGAAAATAAAGACAAAAAACAATCAGAGCGGGAGCAGACGTGACAAAAATCGTCTGCTAAACGGTATATATTATTATTATTATATACAGTTGGAAGTTTACGTACACTTAGGTTGGAGTCATTAAAACTCATTGTTCAACCACTCCACAAATTTCTTGTTAACAAGCTATAGTTTTGTCAAGTCGGTTAGGACATCTACTTTGTGCATTACACAAGTCATTTTTCCAACAATTGTTTACAGACAGATTATTTCACTTATAATTCACTGTATCACAAATCCAGTGGGTCAGAAGTTTACATACACTGAGTTGACTGTGCCTTTAAACAGCTTGGAAAATTCCAGAAAAGGTTGTCATGGCTAATTGACCTAATTTGAGTCAATTGAAGGTGTAGCTGTGGATGTATTTCAAGGCCTACCTTCAAACTCAGTGCCTCTTTGCTTGACATCATGGGAAAATCAAAAGAAATCAGCCAAGACCTCAGAAAACCTGAAAGGCCGCTCAGCAAGGAAGAACACACTGCTCCAAAACCGCCATAAAAAAGCCAGACTACGGTTTACAACTGCACATTGGGACAAAGATTGTACTTTCTGGATAAATGTCCTCTGGTCTGATGAAACAAAAATAGAACTGTTTGGCCATAATGACCATCGTTATGTTTGGAGGAAAAGGGGTGAAGCTTGCAAGCCGAGGAACACCATCCCAACCGTGACGCACGGGGGGGCAGCATCATGTTGTGGGGGTGCTTTGCTGCAGGAGTGACAGGTGCACTTCACAAAATAGATGTCATCATGAGGTAGGAAAATGATGGGGATTAATTGAAGCAACATCTCAAGACATCAGTCAGATAGTTAAAGCTTGGTCGCAAATGGGTCTTCCAATTGGACAATGACCCCAAGCATACTTCCAAGGTTGAGGCAAAATGGCTTCAGGACAACAAAGTCAAGGTATTGGAGTGGCCATCACAAAGCCCTGACCTCAATCCTTTAGAACATTTGTGGGCTGAACTGAAAAAGTGTGTGCGAGTAAGGAGGCCTACAAACCTGACTCAGTTACACCAGCTCTGTCAGGAGGAATGGGCCAAAATTCACCCAATTTATTGTTTGACCCAAGTTAAACAATGTAAAGGCAATGCTACCAAATTCTAATTGAGTGTCTGTAAACTTCTGACCCACTGAGAATGTGATGAAAGAAATAAAAGCTGAAATAAATCATTCTCTCTTCTATTATTCTGACATTTCACATTCTTAAAATAAAGTGGTGATCCTAACTGACCTAAGACAGGTCACTCTTACTAGGATTAAATGTCAGGAATTGTGAAAAACTGAGTTTTAATGTATTTGGCTAAGGTGTATGTAAACATTCGACATCAACTGTATTATCCAGACCCCGATGAGTCAATTATCAGAATAAAAGTTTCTGCTATGCAGCATTAAGCGAACCATTTGGAAGTTGGCTACAAAAACAACTTTGAACTCAGCATGGCTCAGCATATTTCAAATGTTTTCAAAATATTTTCCTAAATGTGTGTTCATGATATACACTGGTATCATTTGTGTGCTTCTGCTCATACCCAACCTGCTCTTTGAGGCCAACTCAGTCATTTGTTACACCTAAAGCTTATTCCTGAAGTTACGAATTTGTCTCAGATTCCCAGGGCTCTGTTGGACAATGGAGTGCATTCATTTTTACCCAGTAATACGGCTGTGTAGTGCATTGAGCTGAATGTTACCCAGTAATACTGCTGTGTACTGTACTGAGCTGAATGTTACCCAGTAATACTGCTGTGTACTGTACTGAACTGAATGTTACCCAGTAATACGGCTGTGTAGTGCATTGAGCTGAATGTTACCCAGTAATACGGCTGTGTACTGTACTGAGCTGAATGTTACCCAGTAATACGGCTGTGTACTGTACTGAATGTTACCCAGTAATACGACTGTGTACTGTACTGAGCTGAATGTTACCCAGTAATACGGCTGTGTACTGAGCTGAATGTTACCCAGTAATACTGCTGTGTACTGAGCTGAATGTTACCCAGTAATATGGCTGTGTACTGTATTGAGCTGAATGTTACCTAGTAATACGGCTGTGTACTGTACTGAGCTGAATGTTACCCAGTAATACTGCTGTGTACTGAGCTGAATGTTACCCAGTAATATGGCTGTGTACTGTATTGAGCTGAATGTTACCCAGTAATATGGCTGTGTACTGTACTGAGCTGAATGTTACCCAGTAATACGGCTGTGTATTGAGCTGAATGTTACCCAGTAATACGGCTGTGTATTGAGCTGAATGTTACCCAGTAATACGGCTGTGTATTGAGCTGAATGTTACCCAGTAAGTAATACGGCTGTGTACTGTACTGAGCTGAATGTTACCCAGTAATACGGCTGTGTACTGTACTGAGCTGAATGTTACCCAGTAATACGGCTGTGTACTGAGCCGAATGTTACGCAGTAATACGGCTGTGTACTGTACTGAGCTGAATGTTACCCAGTAATACGGCTGTGTACTGAGCTGAATGTTACCCAGTAATACGGCTGTGTACTGTACTGAACTGAATGTTACCCAGTAATGAGCTGAATGGCTGGCTGTGTACTGTACTGAGCTGAATGTTACCCAGTAATACAGCTGTGTACTGTACTGAGCTGAATGTTACCCAGTAATATACGAGCTGTGTACTGTACTGAGCTGAATGTTACCCAGTAATATGACTGTGTACTGTACTGAGCTGAATGTTACCCAGTAATACGGCTGTGTACTGAGCTGAATGTTACCCAGTAATACGGCTGAGTGACTGTACTGAGCTGAATGTTACCCAGTAATGTTACGGCTGTGTACTGTACTGAGCTGAATGTTACCCAGTAATACGGCTGTGTACTATACTGAGCTGAATGTTACCCAGTAACGGCTGTGTACTGTACTGAGCTGAATGTTACCCAGTAATACTGTACTGACTGAATGCTGTGTACTGAGCTGAATGTTACGCAGTAATACGGCTGTGTACTGTACTGAGCTGAATGTTACCCAGTAATACGGCTGTGTACTGAGCTGAATGTTACCCAGTAATACGGCTGTGTACTGAGCTGAATGTTACCCAGTAATACGGCTGTGTACTGAGCTGAAAGTTACCCAGTAATACGGCTGTGTACTGTACTGAACTGAATGTTACCCAGTAATACCAGTAATACTACTGTGGAATGTTGTACTGTACTGAGCTGAATGTTACCCAGCTGAGCTGAATGTTACGGCTGTGTACTGTACTGAGCTGAATGTTACCCAGTAATACGGCTGTGTACTGAGCTGAATGTTACCCAGTAATACTGTGTGAGCTGTACTGAGCTGAATGTTACCCAGTAATATGACTGTGTACTGTACTGAGCTGAATGTTACCCAGTAATACGGCTGTGTACTGAGCTGAATGTTACCCAGTAATACGGCTGTGTACTGTACTGAGCTGAATGTTACCCAGTAATACGGCTGTGTACTGTACTGAGCTGAATGTTACCCAGTAATACGACTGTGTACTGTACTGAGCTGAATGTTACCCAGTAATACTGCTGTGTACTGTACTGAGCTGAATGTTACCCAGTAATACGGCTGTGTACTGTACTGAGCTGAATGTTACCCAGTAATACGGCTGTGTACTGTACTGAGCTGAATGTTACCCAGTAATACTGCTGTGTACTGTATTGAGCTGAATGTTACCCAGTAATACGGCTGTGTACTGAGCTGAATGTTACGCAGTAATACGGCTGTGTACTGTACTGAGCTGAATGTTACCCAGTAATACGGCTGTGTACTGAGCTGAATGTTACCCAGTAATACGGCTGTGTACTGAGCTGAATGTTGAATGTTAATACGGCTGTGTACTGAGCTGAATGTTACCCAGTAATACGGCTGTGTACTGTACTGAGCTGAATGTTACCCAGTAATACGGCTGTGTACTGTACTGAGCTGAATGTTACCCAGTAATACGGCTGTGTACTGTACTGAGCTGAATGTTACCCAGTAATACGGCTGTGTACTGTACTGAGCTGAATGTTACCCAGTAATATGACTGTGTACTGTACTGAGCTGAATGTTACCCAGTAATACGGCTGTGTACTGTACTGAGCTGAATGTTACCCAGTAATACGGCTGTGTACTGTACTGAGCTGAATGTTACCCAGTAATACGGCTGTGTACTGTACTGAGCTGAATGTTACCCCCTGTGTACTGTACTGAGCTGAATGTTACGGCTGTGTACTGTACTGAGCTGAATGTTACCCAGTTACGGCTGTGTACTGTACTGAGCTGAATGTTACCCAGTAATACGGCTGTGTACTGTACTGAGCTGAATGTTACCCAGTAATACGGCTGTGTACTGTACTGAGCTGAATGTTACCCAGTAATACGGCTGTGTACTGAGCTGAATGTTACCCAGTAATACGGCTGTGTACTGTACTGAGCTGAATGTTACCCAGTACGGCTGTGTATACGGCTGTGTACTGAGCTGAATGTTACCCAGTAATACGGCTGTGTACTGAGCTCAGCTGAATGTTACCCAGTAATAACTGAGCTGAATGTTACCCAGTAATACGGCTGTGTACTGTACTGAGCTGAATGTTAATGCTGTGTACTGAGCTGAATGTTACCCAGTAATACGGCTGTGTACTGTACTGAGCTGAATGTTACCCAGTAATACGGCTGTGTACTGTACTGAGCTGAATGTTACCCAGTAATACGGCTGTGTACTGTACTGAGCTGAATGTTACCCAGTACGGCTGTGTACTGTACTGAGCTGAATGTTACTGTACTGTACTGAGCTGAATGTTACCCAGTAATACGGCTGTGTACTGAGCTGAATGTTACCCAGTAATACGGCTGTGTGGCTGTGTACTGTACTGAGCTGAATGTTACCCAGTAATACGGCTGTGTACTGTACTGAGCTGAATGTTACCCAGTAATACGGCTGTGTACTGAGCTGAATGTTACCCAGTAATACGGCTGTGTACTGTACTGAGCTGAATGTTACCCAGTAATATGACTGTGTACTGTACTGAGCTGAATGTTACCCAGTAATACGGCTGTGTACTGAGCTGAATGTTACCCAGTACGGCTGTGTACTGAGCTGTTGTACTGTACTGAGCTGAATGTTACCCAGTTACTGGCTGATTGTACTGTACTGAGCTGAATGTTACCCTCGGCTGTGTACTGTACTGAGCTGAATGTTACCCAGGCTGTGTACTGACTGAAGGATGTTACCCAGCGGCTGTGACTGTACTGAGCTGAATGTTACCCAGTAATAGCTGTGTGAGCTGTTACCCAGTAATAGCATTTCAACACAGAGCTGAATGTTACCCAGTAATCTGTGTACTGAGCTGAATGTTACGCATTACGGCTGTGTACTGTACTGAGCTGAATGTTACCCAGTAATACGGCTGTGTACTGAGCTGAATTTTACCCAGTAATACGGCTGTGTACTGAGCTCAGCTGAATGTTACCCACTGTAATGGACGGCTGTGTACTGAGCTGAATGTTACCCAGTAATTACAGGCTGTAAACTGAGCTGAATGTTCACACCAGAGCTGAAAACATGACGGCTGTGTATTGAGCTTATCAGTAATATGGCTGTGACACTGAGCTGAATCACAACACTATTTAATCACAGTAATACGGCTGTGTACTGAGCAATGCTATTTAATCACTGAAACACGGCTGTGACTGTACTGAGCTGAATGTTACCCAGTAATACGGCTGTGTACTGAGCTGAATGTTCACAATATGGCTGTGTACTGAGCTGAGCTGAATTTAATCACAACTGTGTACACTGAGCTGAAACGGCTGTGTACTGAGCTGAATTTACCCAATACGGCTGTGTACAACATACGGCTGTGTACTGAGCTGAATGTTCACAACACTATGTACTTAATCAGCTGAATGTTACCCACAATGCTGTGTACTGTACTAATCACAAATGCTGTGTACTGTACTGAGCTAATCACAACACGGCTATTTAATCACAACACGGCTGTGTACTGAGCTGAATGTTAATACAGCTGTGTACTGAGCTGAGCTGGCATTTAAGCTAAGAACAGCATGTAATATTTAATCACAACTGACCTCATTGTGTTTTAATGTTCCAGACAGGAGGCCTGTGATACTAGCTAATTTCAACACAAGCTAGATCATGGACATTAGTTTAATAACAACATATCTGTGACCTCTAAGTCCACTCAGGCAATTACAGGCTGTAAAAAAAACAACTGTGTTCACACCAGAGAAAAACATGACGGTAGCTTATCACAACATGACACTAGCTAATCACAACACTATTTAATCACAACACAATGCTATTTAATCACAACATGACACTAGCTAATCACAACACTATTTAATCACAACACAATGCTATTTAATCACAACATGACACTAGCTAATCACAACACGATGCTATTTAATCACAACATGACACTAGCTAATCACAACACTATTTAATCACAACACAATGCTATTTAATCACAACATGACACTAGCTAATCACAACACTATTTAATCACAACACAATGCTATTTAATCACAACATGACACTAGCTAATCACAACACTATTTAATCACAACACAATGCTATTTAATCACAACATGATACTAGCTAATCACAACACGATGCTATTTAATCACAACATGACACTAGCTAATCACAACACGAGTGCTATTTAATCACAACATGACACTAGCTAATCACAACACGCTGCTATTTAATCACAACACGATGCTATTTAATCACAACACGATGCTATTTAATCACAACATGACACTAGCTAATCACAACACGATGCTATTTAATCACAACATGACACTAGCTAATCACAACACTATTTAATCACAACACAATGCTATTTAATCACAACATGACACTAGCTAATCACAACACTATTTAATCACAACACAATGCTATTTAATCACAACATGACACTAGCTAATCACAACACTATTTAATCACAACACAATGCTATTTAATCACAACATGATACTAGCTAATCACAACACGATGCTATTTAATCACAACATGACACTAGCTAATCACAACACGAGTGCTATTTAATCACAACATGACACTAGCTAATCACAACACGCTGCTATTTAATCACAACACGATGCTATTTAATCACAACACGATGCTATTTAATCACAACATGACACTAGCTAATCACAACACGATGCTATTTAATCACAACATGACACTAGCTAATCACAACACGATGCTATTTAATTACAACATGACACTAGCTAATCACAACACAACGCTATTTAATCACAACATGACACTAGCTAATCACAACACAATGCTATTTAATCACAACACGAAACTCGCTAATCACAACACGATGCTCGCTAATCACTACACTATGCTAGCTAATCACAACATGACACAAGCTAATCACAACACGAAGCTAGCTAATCACAACACGAAGCTAGCTAATCACAACACGATGCTAACTAATCACAACACGAAGCTAGCTAATCACAACACGAAGCTAGCTAATCACAACACGAAGCTAGCTTATCACAACACGAAGCTAGCTAATCACGACATGACCAATATGGAGCTGGCTTATTATTAACCTGTCATTGCAGATTTCTGGTTTAGGATACGCAGAGGGATGACTCCAACTGTCAAATAATATACTGCCTCTTCTCTCCCTCCCTCTCTCCCTTTCTCTTCCTCCCTCTCTCTCTCTCCCTCCCTCCCTTTCTCGCTCTCTCTCTCTCCCTCCCTCCCCCCTCTCTCTCCCCCTCTCTCTCTCTCTCACCCTCCCTCTTTCTCTCTCTCACCTTTCCCCCCTCTCCTCCCTCCAGCTGAGTGTGAGAGTGGTCAACGTGCCCAGCCTGTCAGCCGGGGTGACATGTGTGTTTGAGGAGCTGACAGAGAGCCCAGGGGAGGTACTGGCCAAGGGGCAGGTCCTCTGTATGTCCCCCTCCCTCAGAGATGTCCCCTCCCTCACACAGGGATACGGTAAGGCTTCTATCAGAGACTAATATAAATCTAGTACACATTCAAATGTTATAAAACAATGTGCTAGCTATTGAGTGATAATATGTTTTTATTTTCTGATGATCATATTTATCACTATGTGTGAAATGAGCTCTATCGTTCCATACAGCTTTGTGGGTTGTATTATGTCAACTAGTGGTGACGACAGCTGCAATGTGTCTGAAGTACACCAGGTTTTAGTTGTTCGGAGCCATGTGAACATGGGCCTTAATGTGTTTTCAAAAAATTATGAAAAACAACTGAATGCTCTTACCGGATGGACTGATGGATGGGAACCTGAAAAGTGCAGTAGCTCATTTTTTGTTCCATTAGTAGCAGTTATTGAAAGTCCACTGGAAATGTTTTGCCAATTATCTTGAAGTCAAGCCTACAGGTATAATTGGACTAGCAGCAGAGATGTGGCCTGTTTGTAGGGTTCTGTTTTGGACTATAAGTGCACTTCTCTTGCTAATGGAAATGGTAGATAAAAGACAGGAGCAATCAGACATTTTTATCAACATCTACATTATTGAATTAGACAGAAGAACATTATTTTTCTGGGGTATAGCACCTGGAATGGGACTGATAATGGTTTCAGAGCCTCTAGGCTGTCTGGTTTACTGTGGGTCTTCTCTTTATTCCAGGGGACAAGAGAGTGCTAAAGCTTTCCCTGAAGTCCAAGGAGACAGGGCACAAATTCATCACCACTGACTTCATCTACTACAACTGCAGCGTGCTCCAGTCGTAAGTATCTATCTGCCATGATCTCTCATCTCTCTGAGGACAAGAGGAAACAGAGGAGCTTTCAGTGAAGTAACATATTGATTGGTTCTGTCCGTCACTTGAAATTCTTTGATGAGTTCTACCGGGCTGTGTAGCCACCTCAGTGTAGAAGAGAGGCTTGACAGATAACAGGTGCCCTATGTTTGGAACGTGGATGTAGTCATGCGTTTGCTCCTTGTCAAGTTGTTTAAATGATTCTATGAAAATAGATGGCATAAAGTCATGTTTATTGTCAATATTTTTCAATGAATTTCAGAAACCGGTACAGAGACATGGACAGGTAGAAGGGACAGAGAAATGGACAGGTACTAGGGACAGAGAAATGGACAGGTAGAATGGACAGAGATAGGACAGGTACTAGGGACAGAGAAATGGACAGGTACACGAGACAGAGAAATGGACAGGTACTAGGGACAGAGAAATGGACAGGTACACGAGACAGAGAAATGGACAGTTAGAAGGGACAGAGAAATGGACAGGTACTAGGGACAGAGAAATGGACAGGTAGAAGGGACAGAGAAATGGACAGGTAGAAGGGACAGAGAAATGGACAGGTACACGAGACAGAGAAATGGACAGGTAGAAGGGACAGAGAAATGGACAGGTACTAGGGACAGAGAAATGGACAGGTACACAAGACAGAGAAATGGACAGGTACTAGGGACAGAGAAATGGACAGGTACACGAGACAGAGAAATTGACAGGAAGAAGAGACATAGAAATGGACAGGTAGAAGGGACAGAGAAATGGACAGGTACACGAGACAGAGAAATGGACAGGTACACGAGACAGAGAAATGGACAGGAAGAAGAGACATAGAAATGGACAGGAAGAAGGGACAGAGAAATGGAAGGTACTGGGGACAGAGAAATGGACAGGTACACGAGACAGAGAAATGGACAGGCAGAAGGGACAGAGAAATGGAAGGTACTGGGGACAGAGAAATACAACAACAAACCTAATGAGAAATCGTAATCATGCAGTGTACACGTCTAGTGATCAGTGGTGTAAAGTACTTAAGTAAAAATAAGTACTGCTGAAGTAGTTTTGGGGAGTATCTGTACTTTACTACATTCCAAAAGAAAATGATGTACTTTTTACTCCATACATTTCCCTGACACCCAAAAGTACTCGTTACATTTTGAATGCTTAGCAGGACAATTAATGGTCTAATTCACACACTTATCAAGAGAACATCCCTGGTCATCCCTACAGCCTCTGATTTGGTGGACTCACTAAACAGAGAACATCCCTGGTCATCCCTACAGCCTCTGATCTGGTGGACTCACTAAACAGAGAACATCCCTGGTCATCCCTACAGCCTCTGATCTGGTGGACTCACTAAACAGAGAACATCCCTGGTCATAACTACAGCCTCTGATCCGGTGGGCTCTGTGTTTTTATTTTTTATTTATTTTTTTGCGACCTGGCCAAGATAAAGCAAAGCAGTGTGACAAAAACAACAACACAGAGTTACACATGGGATAAACAAATGTACAGTCAATAACACAATATAAATATCTATATACAGTGGGTGCAAATGTAGTAAGATTAGGGAGGTAAGGCAATAAATAGGCCATAGTGGTGAAATAATTACAATTTTGGTGCACCCATGACCAGCTCGGAAACCAGATTGCATAGCGGAGAAGATTTGAAGTGGTCGGTGATCTGTTTGTTAGCTTGGCTTTCGAAGACAGGGCAGGATGGATATAGGTCTATAACAGTTTGGGTCTAGAGTGTCTCCCCCTTTGAAGAGGGGGATGACCGCGGCAGCTTTCCAATCTTTAGGGATCTCAGACTATACGAAAGAGAGGTTGAACAGGCTAGTAATAGGGGTTGCAACAATTGCGGCTGATAATTGTATAAAGAGAGCGTCCAGATTGTCTAGCCCTGCTGATTTGTAGGGGTCCAGATTTTGCCGCTCTTTCAGAACATCATCTACCTGGATTTGGGTGAAGGAGAAGCTTATTGAAATTTTGGGTGAAGGAGAATGCTTATTGAAATGATCGATTATGGTGGATTTATCAGTGGTGACAGTGTTTCCTAGCCTCAGTGCAGTGGGAAGCTGGGAGGAGGTACTCTTATTCTCCATGGACTTTACAGTGTCCCGAAACTTTTTACAATTTGTGCTACAGGATGCACATTTTTGTTTGAAAAAGCTAGCCTTTGCTTTCCTGACTGACTGTGTATATTTGTTCCTAACTTCCCTGAAAAGTTGCATATTGCGGGGGCTATTCTATGCTAATGCAGTACTCCACAGAATGTTTTTGTGCTGGTCAAGGGCAGTCAAGTCTGGAGTGAACCAA
Organism: Oncorhynchus nerka; assembly: GCF_034236695.1. NCBI lineage: Eukaryota > Metazoa > Chordata > Actinopteri > Salmoniformes > Salmonidae > Oncorhynchus > Oncorhynchus nerka. The sequence continues at coordinate 13,751,800 of NC_088415.1, forward strand.
GGGCTATATCTGTTCTTAGTTCTACATTTTTTGAATGGGGCATGCTTATTTAAGATGGTGAGGAAAGCACTTTTAAAGAATAACCAGGCATCCTCTAGTGGCGTGGTGAGGTCAATATCCTTCCAGGATACCCGGGCCAGGTCGATTCGAAAGGTCTGCTCGCTAAAGTGTTTTAGGGAGCGTTTGACAGTGATGAGGGGTGGTTGTTTGACCGCAGACCCATTACTGATGCAGGCAATGAGGCAGTGATCACTGAGACCCTGGTTGAAGACAGCAGAGGTGTTTTTAGTTGGTCAGGATTATATCTATGAGGGTGCCTGTGTTTACGGATTTGTGGTTGTACCTGGTAGGTTCCTTGATAATTTGTGTGAGATTGATAGCACCTTAGGTTGTAGGACGCCCAGGGTGTTAAGAATATCCCAGTTTACGTCACCTAACAGTACGAACTCTGAAGATAAATGGGGGGCAATCAATTCACATATGGTGTCCAGGGCACAGCTGGGGGCTGGGTGGGGTCTATACCAAGCGGCTTCAGTGAGAGACTTATTTCTGGAAAGGTGGCTTTTTAAAAGTAGAAGCTCGAACTGTTTGGGTACAGACCTGGATATCATGACATATCTCTGCAGTATATTGCGACTCTGCCCCCTTTGGCAGTTCTATCTTAGTGGAAAATGTTGTAGTTGGGGATGGAAATTTCTGAATTTTTGGTGGCCTTCCTAAGCCAGCATTCAGACATGGCTAGGACATCAGGGTTGGCGGAGTGTGCTAAGGCAGGGAATAAAACCAATTTAGGGAGGAGGTTTCTGATGTTAACAAACCAAGGCTTTTACGGTTACAGAAGTCAAGAAATGACAACGCCTGGGGAATAGGTGTGATACTGGGGACTACAGGGCCTGGGTTAACCTCTACATCACCAGAGGAACAGAGGAGGAGTAGGATAAGGGTGCGGCTAAAGGCTATAGAGCGTTGGGAACAGAGAATAAAAGAAGCAGATTTCTGGGTGTGGTAGAATAGATTCAGGGCATAATGTACAGACAAGGGTATGGTAGGATGTGAGTACAGTGGAGGTAAACCTAGGCGTTGAGTGACGGTGAGAGAGGTTGTCTCTGGTGGCACCGGTTAAGCCAGGTGAGGTCTCTGCGTGTGTGGGTGGTGGGACAAAAGAGCTATCTAAGGCAAGGTGAGTGGGACTGAGGGCTCTACAGTGAAATAAAACAATAAGAACTAGCTGAGACAGCAGTAGACAAGGCATACTGACATTAGAGAGAGACATAAAGCAGTCACAGGTGTTGATCGGGGGAGCTAAGACAACAACGGGTAAATGGCGATGAATGGGCCGAGCGGGTCAGTTAGTTACACACAGGAGGACCTGAGTTACCGTGTTATTGAAATAGTCCAGGGGGGCTGGGTGACCATAGGACAGGATTTTTACATACATTTACAAATGAGGCTCTTATACCGTGTTGACCTCCAGTGGAACATAGTGCATCTAAATCTTTTCAGGGGGCATCAGCTGGGGTTTAGGTGTCTCCGAAGGTGGTGATTGACCATAGGAGTTTGTTCAGGATCCAAAGAACAGCCATAGTCAGTGAGTCAAGTAGCCGTTCAGTAGTCAGTACTACGCTAGGCGAGCAGAAGACACAGCATTTAGAAAGCTAGCGGGCCGGGGCAAGAAGATGGGTCTTGGGGGACCTCGCAATGGAACAGCCTGTTGAGACCACATCGTGCGATTACGTCAACAGACCAGTCGTGATGGATCGGCGGGGCTCGTGTCGACAATGAAGGGTCCAGGCCAATTGGCAAAAGAGGTATTGTAGCCCTAGAATTAGATGGTATATGGGCCTAATTGGTGCTTGCTTCGGACAGAGGTGTTAGCTGACAGTAGCCATTCGGTAGCAGCTAGCTAGCTGCAATGACCCGGTGTAATGATCCAGAGCGGCAGGAATCCGGTGATGTGGTAGAGAGAAGCAGTCCGATATGCTCTGTGTTGATATCGCGCTGTGAAGACTGGCATGTATTGTCCGAGCAAAAGCTGGCGGTGTCCGAGCTAAAAGTGAAGACCGCTAGCCGTGGCTAACAAAGACTAGTAGCTAGTTAGCTGGCTAGCTCCTGACAGAGGTTCCAGTTATAAGGAATAAAAAATTGCAGATCCGTACCACATTGGGTGAGGCGGGTTGCAGGAAGGTATATTTAGTTTGTAGATAGAAAGATAGAAAGTGATTCAAAAGTATAAGAGCAAAAAAAAAATCTATTTAGAAGGGATAAGACACGGGATAAGACAAAGACAAACACAACACACGTCCGACTGCTACACCATCTTGGAATCATCACTAAAAACGTTTGCAAATGATGTCTGAGTGTTGGAGCGTGCCCCTGGCTATCAGTAAAAATACATTTAAAAAAGGGTGCAGTCTGGTTTTCTTAATATAAGGAATTTGAAATTATTTATACTTTTATTTAAACTTTTGATACTTAAGTATATTTTAACAATAACATTTACTTTTGATACTTAAGTTTATTTTAAACCAAATACTTTGACTTTTACTCAAGTAAGGATTTTACTTGGTGACTTTTTTCATTTTCTATTAAGGTATCTTTACTTTTACTCAAATATGACAATTGGGTACTTTTTCCACCACTGCTAGTGACACTGCTATGTCCTCTTCCACTTTCCATGTTATCCATCATACGACCACTGGACACAGGACCAGATAACATCCAGGACAGGCTGGCCAGATGTTGCTAGCTAATATGATTTGAGAAGGCCCGGGTCTGTAACAGTAGCAGGCTCATGCAGGGTAGGGCCAGGCAGGGTAGGGGACAGGTAGGGTAGGGCCAGGTAGGGTAGGGCCAGGTAGGGCAGGGTAGGGTCCAGGGAGGGTAGGGTAGGGTAGGGGCCAGGCAGGGTAGGGACAGGTAGGGTAGGGCAGGTTAGGGGCCAGGAAGGGTAGGGGCCAGGCAGGGTAGGGCCAGATAGGGCAGGGTAGGGGCCAGGCAGGGTAGGGCCAGGTAGGGTAGGGTAGGATCCAGGCAGGGTAGGGCCGGGTATGGCAGGGTAGGGGTCAGGCAGCGTAGGGTCCAGGCAGGGTAGGGGGCAGGCAGGCTAGGGCCAGGCAGGGTAGGGGCCAGGCAGGGTAGGGGGCAGGCAGGGTAGGGGCCAGGCAGGCTAGGGCCAGGCAGGGCAGGGTAGGGTAGTGCAGGTCCAGGCAGACATCCAGACCACAGCTTTGCTGAGGCAGAACAATGGGACTGCATCTCTCCGAGGATCAGTCAGAGCCCCTTGCTCAGAGCCTCTCGCTGGCTTCAGCTTCAGCACGGAGCTCCATGCCAAGGTCTCGTCTTTCTTCTGTTCTGTTTGTGGAGCAACGGCGTTTTACTGGCATATGTGCACATTTGCACTTCAGCACTGAGTCGATGGCGTGGGTGTGAGAGGCTTTTTTTCTCAACATGGAGGAGTGTATGACATGGAGTATCATTCTGAATATTGTGTATATTGCCATTGTTTTTAAATTAGCATGATGCCTCACAGTTTAAGATGAAGACGTTAACACAGAAAAAGCAAAGACATATCGGTGGTCTGGCAACTTCACTCTTCATCACATCCAAACATGCTAAAAATAATTTGTTTGCAGCTAAATGAATGGGTGTTTATGTCAGAGAATAACATGTCCTTGTCGGCTGACAGAATGCATACACAACAATGAATTCTCTAGTGTAAGGAAGCAGGGCAACATAATCCATGCAGGGCTCGCCAGTTGCCATAGCAACCTAGCAGAGGCCTACCTTGCCAGAGCGGTCTGCCTGAAGCCTATGCCAGATTTCCTCTTTTCACAAAGGCCCTGTGGGACCATTTAGCCCTTGAATTGTTTCCCCCTCTGGTGTTTGCTGGCGGACAGCGCTCACTCACCCCAGCCCTGCTACGTTGGCACCCATTTTCTTCTCAAAACAATTCTTTAGCAACCCAGCCGTAAGAGCTGCTTCCCATCTCCTGGAATAATGACCACCTGTGAATGGGAAGGACATTAGCTCTGAAACTAGAGTCTGACTGATTATACACTTTTACCAAATCACCCCCTGGCATTTTAGGCATTTCAGAACAAAGGCAATTTTTTATAAGACATTATGAAATCTCTGGGATACCTTTTGAATCTTTCTCATGTCTCCCCAGCAACGCCTTCATTATTTACCTGATTCTCCAAAGGCATTCATATTTGGTAGAAACCCAGTCAGATCTACACATTTTGTCACTCAGAAACAAGCTCCAACTAGCCAACGTTAACACTAGTTTCCGCATACAGCAGTCCAATAGGCTACTGAGTCCACTTCCAAGCAATGATGTTAGGAAGGAAACTCCCTTCATTAGTGGTTCAGGTTTTGGCTGTTCTGTGTTTCTCAGGCTTCACTGAAATTAGACCGAAGTGAATTGATGTAGTTTTTACCCCCGATGCAGCATATTGCATATCTCAGCAAGACATGCTGATCTACACATATTATCTACAGCAGATCTCGTCCTCCTGCAGTGGAAGACAGCACTGTATCATGCAGCCTTACAGCCCGGCGATACTCATAGCTCTCTTATTAAAGCAGGCCTTAACATTTCCTTTCCATAAGTTCGGTGTACTGACTCTACTGATACCTACTTTATTGAGGAAAAATGTACTTTCTATGCCTGTGATATGTGGTTAAGATGAATGTGCTCACTGTAAATCACTGTGGATAAGAGAGTCTACTAAATGACTAAAATGTCAAATATAAAATGTGTACTATATGTCTGGAGCAGGCGTTGTAAATCTCCATGAATACACTGACTCAAAACATCGTATTAACATGGCCAACGTATAGCCAGCCTGCCGGATTAAAAATGCTTTGGTATTATTTTCCAGGTGTATATGTGGCTTGCCTCTGAAATGCTTTTTGTTATTCCCCACCAACAGGGAGGCAGCAGCTCAGCATTCTGCTGTCAGAGATTATACAGTGCAGTGTAGCATAGGAGTGAGTATGAGCAGACTGCTGAGACCCTCCAAAGGGGATTTGAACCTCCAGGGGAAGGATATGATTAGTATAGGACAAAGTACAGGTTCCTCACGCTGTTCAGAATGCAAAAGGCTTCAGAGTGGAGGGGTGACGGGGTGTGGGGAATGCAGACAGGGTCAGAATGAGAGTGGAACGAGGGTTGAAGGAAAATCGCCTGTTATTCTGTCGTCCTCCAATGTGTTGAGAGTCTGACCTCAGCCTGTGCTGCTTATCGTTGATGGTTAGACAGTGTCTATTGTTGATGGTTAGACAGTGTCTGTCGTCTATTGATGGTTAGACAGTGTCTGTCGTCTATTGATGATGGTTAGACAGTGTCTGTTGTCTATCATTGATGGTTAGACAGGGTCAGTTGTCTATTGTTGATGGTTTGACAGGGTCAGTAGTTGATGGTTAAACGGTGTCTGTCATCTATTGATGGTTAGACAGTGTCTGTCGTCTATTGATGATGGTTAGACAGTGTCTGTTGTCTATCATTGATGGTTAGACAGGGTCAGTTGTCTATTGTTGATGGTTTGACAGGGTCAGTAGTTGATGGTTAGACAGAGTCTGTCGTTGATGGTTAGACAGGGTCAGTTGTCTATCGTTGATGGTTAGACAGGGTCAGTAGTTGATGGTTGGACAGTGTCAGTTGTCTATCGTTGATGGTTTGACAGTGTCTGTTGTCTACCGTTGATGGTTAGACAGGGTCAGTGGTTGATGGTTAGACAGTGTCAATAGTTGATGGTTGGTTGATAGTTAGACAGGGTCAGTTGTCTATTGTTGATGGTTTGATGGTGTCAGTTGTCTATCGTTGATGGTTAGACAGTTTCAGTTGTCTATCGTTGATGGTTAAACAGTGTCTGTTGTCTATCGTTGATGGTTAGACAGGGTCAGTTGTCTATCGTTGATGGTTAGACAGGGTCAGTTGTCTATCGTTGATGGTTAGACAGGGTCAGTAGTTGATGGTTGGACAGTGTCAGTAGTTGATGTTTAGACAGTGTCAGTTGTTGACAGTGTCAGTAGTTGATGGTTAGACAGGATCAGTAGTTGATGGTTAGACAGTGTCAGTTGTTGACAGTGTCAGTAGTTGATGGTTAGACAGGGTCAGTAGTTGATGGTTAGACAGGGTCAGTAGTTGATGGTTAGACAGTGTCAGTAGTTGATGGTTAGACAGGGTCAGTAGTTGATGGTTAGACAGGGACAGTAGTTGATGGTTAGACAGGGTCAGTAGTTGATGGTTGGACGGTGTCAGTAGTTGATTGTTAGACAGGGTCAGTAGTTGAGGGTTGGACAGGGTCAGTAGTTGATGGTTGGACGGTGTCAGTAGTTGATGGTTAGACAGGGTCAGTAGTTGAGGGTTGGACAGGGTCAGTAGTTGATGGTTAGACAGGGTCAGTGGTTGATGTTTAGACAGTGTCAGTTGTCTATCGTTGATGGTTTGACAGTGTCTGTTGTCTACCGTTGATGGTTAGACAGGGTCAGTAGTTGATGTTTAGACAGTGTCAGTAGTTGATGTTTAGACAGTGTCAGTAGTTGATGGTTAGACAGGGTCAGTAGTTGATGGTTAGACAGGGTCAGTAGTTGATGGTTAGACAGGGTCAGTAGTTGATGGTTGGACGGTGTCAGTAGTTGATGGTTAGACAGGGTCAGCAGTTGAGGGTTAGACAGGGTCAGTAGTTGATGGTTGGACAGGGTCAGTAGTTGATGGTTAGACAGGGTCAGTATTTGACAGGGTCAGTAGTTGATGGTTAGACAGGGTCAGTAGTTGATGGTTGGACAGGGTCAGTAGTTGATGGTTAGACAGGGTCAGTAGTTGACAGGGTCAGTAGTTGATGGTTAGACAGTGTCAGTTGTTGACAGTGTCAGTAGTTGATGGTTGGACAGGGTCAGTGGTTGATGGTTAGACCGGGTCAGTAGTTGATGGTTAGACAGGGTCAGTAGTTGATGGTTAGACAGTGTCAGTTGTTGACAGTGTAAGTGGTTGATGGTTGGACAGGGTCAGTAGTTGATGGTTAGACAGGGTCAGTGGTTGATGGTTAGACAGGGTCAGTAGTTGATGGTTAGACAGGGTCAGTAGTTGATGGTTAGACAGGGTCAGTAGTTGATGGTTAGACAGGGTCAGTAGTTGATGGTTAGACAGGGTCAGTTGTTGACAGGGTCAGTAGTAGATGGTTAGACAGGGTCAGGAGTTGATGGTTAGACAGGGTCAGTAGTTGATGGTTAGACAGGGTCAGTAGTTGATGGTTAGACAGTGTCAGTTGTTGACAGTGTCAGTGGTTGATGGTTGGACAGGGTCAGTAGTTGATGGTTAGACAGGGTCAGTGGTTGATGGTTAGACAGGGTCAGTAGTTGATGGTTAGACTGTGTCAGTTGTCTATTGTTGATGGTTAGACAGTGTCTGTAGTTGATGTTTAGACAGGGTCAGTAGTTGATGGTTAATCAGTGTCAGTAGTTGATGGTTGGACAGGGCCAGTGGTTGATGGTTAGACAGTGTCAGTAGTTGATGGTTAGACAGTGTCGGTAGTTGATGGTTGGACAGGGTCAGTAGTTGATGGTTAGACAGGGTCAGTAGTTGATGGTTAGACAGGATCAGTAGTTGATGGTTAGACTGTGTCAGTTGTCTATTGTTGATGGTTAGACAGTGTCAGTAGTTGATGGTTAGACAGGGTCTGTCAGTCGTTGATGGTTAGACAGGGTCAGTAGTTGATGGTTAGACTGTGTCAGTTGTCTATTGTTGATGGTTAGACAGTGTCAGTAGTTGATGGTTAGACAGGGTCTGTCGTCTATCGTTGATGGTTGGACAGGGTCAGTAGTTGATGATTAGACAGGGTCAGTAGTTGATGGTTAGACAGGGTCAGTAGTTGATGGTTGGACAGTGTCAGTAGTTGATGATTAGACAGTGTCAGTAGTTGATGGTTGGACTGTGTCAGTAGTTGATGATTAGACAGTGTCAGTAGTTGATGATTAGACAGGGTCAGTAGTTGACAGGGTCAGTAGTTGATGGTTAGACAGTGTCAGTAGTTGATGATTAGACAGGGTCAGTAGTTGACAGGGTCAGTAGTTGAAGATTAGACAGGGTCAGTAGTTGATGGTTAGACAGGGTCAGTAGTTGATGATTAGACAGAGTCAGTAGTTGATGGTTAGACAGGGTCAGTAGTTGATGGTTAGACAGGGTCAGTACTTGATGATTAGACAGGGTCAGTAGTTGATGGTTAGACAGGGTCAGTAGTTGATGGTTAGACAGGGTCAGTAGTTGATGATTAGACAGGGTCAGTAGTTGATGATTAGACAGGGTCAGTAGTTGATGGTTAGACAGGGTCAGTAGTTGATGGTTAGACAGGGTCAGTTGTTGACAGGGTCAGTAGTAGATGGTTAGACAGGGTCAGGAGTTGATGGTTAGACAGGGTCAGTAGTTGATGGTTAGACAGGGTCAGTAGTTGATGGTTAGACAGTGTCAGTTGTTGACAGTGTCAGTGGTTGATGGTTAGACAGGGTCAGTAGTTGATGGTTAGACAGGGTCAGTAGTTGATGATTAGACAGTGTCAGTAGTTGATGGTTGGACTGTGTCAGTAGTTGATGATTAGACAGTGTCAGTAGTTGATGATTAGACAGTGTCAGTAGTTGATGATTAGACAGGGTCAGTAGTTGACAGGGTCAGTAGTTGATGGTTAGACAGTGTCAGTAGTTGATGATTAGACAGGGTCAGTAGTTGACAGGGTCAGTAGTTGAAGATTAGACAGGGTCAGTAGTTGATGGTTAGACAGGGTCAGTAGTTGATGATTAGACAGGGTCAGTAGTTGATGGTTAGACAGGGTCAGTAGTTGATGGTTAGACAGGGTCAGTAGTTGATGATTAGACAGGGTCAGTAGTTGATGGTTAGACAGGGTCAGTAGTTGATGGTTAGACAGGGTCAGTAGTTGATGATTAGACAGGGTCAGTAGTTGATGATTAGACAGGGTCAGTAGTTGATGGTTAGACAGGGTCAGTAGTTGATGGTTAGACAGGGTCAGTATTTGACAGGGTCAGTAGTTGATGGTTAGACAGGGTCAGTAGTTGATGGTTGGACAGGGTCAGTAGTTGATGGTTGGACAGGGTCAGTAGTTGAGATTAGACAGGGTCAGTTAGACAGGGTCAGTAGTTGATGGTTAGACAGTGTCAGTAGTTGATGATTAGACAGTGTCAGTAGTTGATGATTAGACAGTGTCAGTAGTTGATGATTAGACAGGGTCAGTAGTTGACAGGGTCAGTAGTTGATGGTTAGACAGTGTCAGTAGTTGATGATTAGACAGGGTCAGTAGTTGACAGGGTCAGTAGTTGATGATTAGACAGGGTCAGTAGTTGATGGTTAGACAGGGTCAGTAGTTGATGATTAGACAGGGTCAGTAGTTGATGGTTAGACAGGGTCAGTAGTTGATGGTTAGACAGGGTCAGTAGTTGATGATTAGACAGGGTCAGTAGTTGATGGTTAGACAGGGTCAGTAGTTGATGGTTAGACAGGGTCAGTAGTTGATGATTAGACAGGGTCAGTAGTTGATGATTAGACAGGGTCAGTAGTTGATGGTTAGACAGGGTCAGTTGTTGACAGGGTCAGTAGTAGATGGTTAGACAGGGTCAGGAGTTGATGGTTAGACAGGGTCAGTAGTTGATGGTTAGACAGGGTCAGTAGTTGATGGTTAGACAGGGTCAGTTGTTGACAGGGTCAGTATGGTTGAGTGTCAGGTTGATGGTTGGACAGGGTCAGTAGTTGATGGTTAGACAGGGTCAGTGGTTGATGGTTAGACCGGGTCAGTAGTTGATGGTTAGACAGGGTCAGTAGTTGATGGTTAGACTGTGTCAGTTGTCTATTGTTGATGGTTAGACAGTGTCTGTAGTTGATGGTTAGACAGTGTCAGTTGTTGACAGTGTCAGTGGTTGATGGTTGGACAGGGTCAGTAGTTGATGGTTAGACAGGGTCAGTAGTTGATGGTTAGACAGGGTCAGTAGTTGATGTTTAGACAGGGTCAGTAGTTGATGGTTAAACAGTGTCAGTAGTTGATGGTTGGACAGGGCCAGTGGTTGATGGTTAGACAGAGTCAGTAGTTGGTGGTTAGACAGTGTCAGTAGTTGATGGTTAGACAGTGTCGGTAGTTGATGGTTAGACCGTGTCAGTAGTTGATGGTTGGACAGGGTCAGTAGTTGATGGTTAGACAGGGTCAGTAGTTGATGGTTAGACAGGATCAGTAGTTGATGGTTAGACTGTGTCAGTTGTCTATTGTTGATGGTTAGACAGTGTCAGTAGTTGATGGTTAGACAGGGTCTGTCGTCTATCGTTGATGGTTAGACAGGGTCAGTAGTTGATGGTTAGACTGTGTCAGTTGTCTATTGTTGATGGTTAGACAGTGTCAGTAGTTGATGGTTAGACAGGGTCTGTGGGTCATAGTTGATGGTTAGATGGTTGGACAGGGTCAGTAGTTGATGATTAGACAGGGTCAGTAGTTGATGGTTAGACAGGGTCAGTAGTTGATGATTAGACAGGGTCAGTAGTTGATGGTTAGACAGGGTCAGTAGTTGATGGTTGGACAGTGTCAGTAGTTGATGATTAGACAGTGTCAGTAGTTGATGGTTGGACTGTGTCAGTAGTTGATGATTAGACAGTGTCAGTAGTTGATGAGGGTGAGTTATGACAGGGTCAGTAGTGATGGTTGACAGGGTCAGTAGTTGATGGTTAGACAGTGTCAGTAGTTGATGATTAGACAGGGTCAGTAGTTGACAGGGTCAGTAGTTGATGATTAGACAGGGTCAGTAGTTGATGGTTAGACAGGGTCAGTAGTTGATGATTAGACAGGGTCAGTAGTTGATGGTTAGACAGGGTCAGTAGTTGATGGTTAGACAGGGTCAGTAGTTGATGATTAGACAGGGTCAGTAGTTGATGGTTAGACAGGGTCAGTAGTTGATGGTTAGACAGGGTCAGTAGTTGATGATTAGACAGGGTCAGTAGTTGATGATTAGACAGGGTCAGTAGTTGATGGTTAGACAGGGTCAGTAGTTGATGGTTAGACAGGGTCAGTTGTTGACAGGGTCAGTAGTAGATGGTTAGACAGGGTCAGGAGTTGATGGTTAGACAGGGTCAGTTAGTTGAGGGTGGTTTGGTTAGACAGGGTCAGTAGTTGATGGTTAGACAGTGTCAGTTGTTGACAGTGTCAGTGGTTGATGGTTGGACAGGGTCAGTAGTTGATGGTTAGACAGGGTCAGTGGTTGATGGTTAGACCGGGTCAGTAGTTGATGGTTAGACAGGGTCAGTAGTTGATGGTTAGACTGTGTCAGTTGTCTATTGTTGATGGTTAGACAGTGTCTGTAGTTGATGTTTAGACAGGGTCAGTAGTTGATGGTTAAACAGTGTCAGTAGTTGATGGTTGGACAGGGCCAGTGGTTGATGGTTAGACAGAGTCAGTAGTTGGTGGTTAGACAGTGTCAGTAGTTGATGGTTAGACAGTGTCGGTAGTTGATGGTTGGACAGGGTCAGTAGTTGATGGTTAGACAGGGTCAGTAGTTGATGGTTAGACAGGATCAGTAGTTGATGATTAGACAGGGTCAGTAGTTGATGGTTAGACAGTGTCAGTAGTTGATGGTTAGACAGGGTCTGTCGTCTATCGTTGATGGTTAGACAAGGTCAGTAGTTGATGGTTAGACTGTGTCAGTTGTCTATTGTTGATGGTTAGACAGTGTCAGTAGTTGATGATTAGACAAGGTCAGTAGTTGATGGTTGGACAGTGTCAGTAGTTGATGATTAGACAGGGTCAGTAGTTGATGGTTAGACAGGGTCAGTAGTTGATGGTTGGACAGTGTCAGTAGTTGATGATTAGACAGTGTCAGTAGTTGATGGTTGGACAGTGTCAGTAGTTGATGATTAGACAGTGTCAGTAGTTGATGATTAGACAGTGTCAGTAGTTGATGATTAGACAGGGTCAGTAGTTGACAGGGTCAGTAGTTGATGGTTAGACAGTGTCAGTAGTTGATGATTAGACAGGGTCAGTAGTTGACAGGGTCAGTAGTTGATGGTTAGACAGGGTCAGTAGTTGATGATTAGACAGGGTCAGTAGTTGATGGTTAGACAGGGTCAGTAGTTGATGGTTAGACAGGGTCAGTAGTTGATGATTAGACAGGGTCAGTAGTTGATGGTTAGACAGGGTCAGTAGTTGATGGTTAGACAGGGTCAGTAGTTGATGATTAGACATGGTCAGTAGTTGATGGTTAGACAGGGTCAGTAGTTGATGGTTAGACAGTGTCAGTAGTTGATGGTTAGACAGGGTCAGTAGTTGATGATTAGACAGGGTCAGTAGTTGATGGTTAGACAGGGTCAGTAGTTGATGATTAGACAGGGTCAGTAGTTGATGGTTAGACAGGGTCAGTAGTTGATGGTTAGACAGTGTCAGTTGTTGACAGTGTCAGTGGTTGATGGTTGGACAGGGTCAGTAGTTGATGGTTAGACAGGGTCAGTAGTTGATGGTTAGACAGGGTCAGTAGTTGATGGTTAGACTGTGTCAGTTGTCTATTGTTGATGTTTAGACAGGGTCAGTAGTTGATGGTTAAACAGTGTCAGTAGTTGATGGTTGGACAGGGCCAGTGGTTGATGGTTAGACAGTGTCAGTAGTTGATGGTTAGACAGTGTCAGTAGTTGATGGTTAGACCGTGTCAGTAGTTGATGGTTGGACAGGGTCAGTAGTTGATGGTTAGACAGGGTCAGTAGTTGATGGTTAGACAGGATCAGTAGTTGATGGTCAGACAGGGTCTGTCGTCTATCGTTGATGGTTAGACAGGGTCAGTAGTTGATGGTTAGACAGGGTCAGTCTATCGTTGATGGTTAGACAGGGTCAGTAGTTGATGGTTAGACTGTGTCAGTTGTCTATTGTTGATGGTTAGACAGTGTCAGTAGTTGATGGTTAGACAGGGTCTGTCGTCTATCGTTGATGGTTGGACAGGGTCAGTAGTTGATGATTAGACAGGGTCAGTAGTTGATGGTTAGACAGTGTCAGTAGTTGATGATTAGACAGGGTCAGTAGTTGATGTTAGACAGGGTCAGTAGTTGATGGTTGGACAGTGTCAGTAGTTGATGATTAGACAGTGTCAGTAGTTGAATGGTTGGACTGTGTCAGTAGTTGATGATTAGACAGTGTCAGTAGTTGATGATTAGACAGTGTCAGTAGTTGATGATTAGACATGGTCAGTAGTTGACAGGGTCAGTAGTTGATGGTTAGACAGTGTCAGTAGTTGATGATTAGACAGGGTCAGTAGTTGACAGGGTCAGTAGTTGATGATTAGACAGGGTCAGTAGTTGATGGTTAGACAGGGTCAGTAGTTGATGATTAGACAGGGTCAGTAGTTGATGATTAGACAGGGTCAGTAGTTGATGGTTAGACAGGGTCAGTAGTTGATGATTAGACAGGGTCAGTAGTTGATGGTTAGACAGGGTCAGTAGTTGATGGTTAGACAGGGTCAGTAGTTGATGATTAGACAGGGTCAGTAGTTGATGATTGATGGTTGATGGTTGGACAGGGTCAGTAGTTGATGATTAGACAGGGTCAGTAGTTGATGGTTAGACAGGGTCAGTAGTTGATGGTTAGACAGGGTCAGTAGTTGATGATTAGACAGGGTCAGTAGTTGATGGTTGATGGTTGGAGGGTCAGTAGTTGATGTTAGACAGGGTCAGTAGTTGATGGTTAGACAGTGTCAGTAGTTGATGATTAGACAGGGTCAGATAGTTGAGTTGAGGGTCAGGGTCAGTAGTTGATGGTTAGACAGTGTCAGTAGTTGATGATTAGACAGGGTTATGGTTGACAGGGTCAGTAGTTGATGATTAGACAGGGTCAGTAGTTGATGGTTAGACAGGGTCAGTAGTTGATGATTAGACAGGGTCAGTAGTTGATGGTTAGACAGGGTCAGTTGATGGTTGATGGTTATGACAGGGTCAGTAGTTGATGGTTAGACAGGGTCAGTAGTTGATGGTTAGACAGGGTCAGTAGTTGAGGGTCAGTAGTTGGATTAGACAGGGTCAGTAGTTGATGATTAGACAGGGTCAGTAGTTGATGATTAGACAGGGTCAGTAGTTGATGGTTAGACAGGGTCAGTTGATGTTAGACAGGGTCAGTAGTAGATGGTGATAGACAGGGTCAGTAGTTGATGGTTAGACAGGGTCAGTAGTTGATGGTTAGACAGGGTCAGTAGTTGATGGTTAGACAGTGTCAGTTGTTGACAGTGTCAGTGGTTGATGGTTGGACAGGGTCAGTAGTTGATGGTTAGACAGGGTCAGTAGTTGATGGTTAGACAGTGTCAGTAGTTGATGGTTGGACTGTGTCAGTTGATGGACAGTGTCAGTAGTTGATGATTAGACAGTGTCAGTAGTTGATGATTAGACAGGGTCAGTTGATGATTAGACAGGGTCAGTAGTTGACAGGGTCAGTAGTTGATGGTTAGACAGGGTCAGTAGTTGATGATTAGACAGGGTCAGTAGTTGACAGGGTCAGATGAAGATTAGACAGGGTCAGTAGTTGATGGTTAGACAGGGTCAGTAGTTGATGATTAGACAGGGTCAGTAGTTGATGGTTAGACAGGGTCAGTAGTTGATGGTTAGACAGGGTCAGTAGTTGATGATTAGACAGGGTCAGTAGTTGATGGTTAGACAGGGTCAGTAGTTGATGGTTAGACAGGGTCAGTAGTTGATGATTAGACAGGGTCAGTAGTTGATGGTTAGACAGGGTCAGTAGTTGATGGTTAGACAGGGTCAGTAGTTGATGGTTAGACAGGGTCAGTTGTTGACAGGGTCAGTAGTAGATGGTTAGACAGGGTCAGGAGTTGATGGTTAGACAGGGTCAGTAGTTGATGGTTGGACAGTGTCAGTAGTTGATGATTAGACAGTGTCAGTAGTTGATGGTTGGACTGTGTCAGTAGTTGATGATTAGACAGTGTCAGTAGTTGATGATTAGACAGGGTGTCAGGGTAGTTGATGGTTAGACAGGGTCAGTTAGTTGACAGGGTCAGTAGTTGATGGACAGGGTCAGTAGTTGATGATTAGAGGGTCAGTAGTTGACAGGGTCAGTAGTTGATGATTAGACAGGGTCAGTAGTTGATGGTTAGACAGGGTCAGTAGTTGATGATTAGACAGGGTCAGTAGTTGATGGTTAGACAGGGTCAGTAGTTGATGGTTATGACAGGGTCAGGGTTGATGATTAGACAGGGTCAGTAGTTGATGGTTAGACAGGGTCAGTAGTTGATGGTTAGACAGGGTCAGTAGTTGATGATTAGACAGGGTCAGTAGTTGATGATTAGACAGGGTCAGTAGTTGATGGTTAGACAGGGTCAGTAGTTGATGGTTAGACAGGGTCAGTTGTTGACAGGGTCAGTAGTAGATGGTTAGACAGGGTCAGGAGTTGATGGTTAGACAGGGTCAGTAGTTGATGGTTAGACAGTGTCAGTTGTTGACAGTGTCAGTGGTTGATGGTTGGACAGGGTCAGTAGTTGATGGTTAGACAGGGTCAGTGGTTGATGGTTAGACCGGGTCAGTAGTTGATGGTTAGACAGGGTCAGTAGTTGATGGTTAGACTGTGTCAGTTGTCTATTGTTGATGGTTAGACAGTGTCTGTAGTTGACAGTGTCAGTGGTTGATGGTTGGACAGGGTCAGTAGTTGATGGTTAGACAGGGTCAGTAGTTGATGGTTAGACAGGGTCAGTAGTTGATGTTTAGACAGGGTCAGTAGTTGATGGTTAGACAGTGTCAGTAGTTGATGGTTAGACAGGGTCAGTAGTTGATGGTTAGACAGGGTCAGTAGTTGATGGTTAGACAGTGTCAGTTGTTGACAGTGTCAGTGGTTGATGGTTGGACAGGGTCAGTAGTTGATGGTTAGACAGGGTCAGTGGTTGATGGTTAGACAGGGTCAGTAGTTGATGGTTAGACTGTGTCAGTTGTCTATTGTTGATGGTTAGACAGTGTCAGTTGTTGACAGTGTCAGTGGTTGATGGTTGGACAGGGTCAGTAGTTGATGGTTAGACAGGGTCAGTAGTTGATGGTTAGACAGGGTCAGTAGTTGATGTTTAGACAGGGTCAGTAGTTGATGGTTAAACAGTGTCAGTAGTTGATGGTTGGACAGGGCCAGTGGTTGATGGTTAGACAGAGTCAGTAGTTGGTGGTTAGACAGTGTCAGTAGTTGATGGTTAGACAGTGTCGGTAGTTGATGGTTAGACCGTGTCAGTAGTTGATGGTTGGACAGGGTCAGTAGTTGATGGTTAGACAGGGTCAGTAGTTGATGGTTAGACAGGATCAGTAGTTGATGGTTAGACTGTGTAGTTGTTGATGGTTAGACAGTGTCAGTAGTTGATGGTTAGACAGGGTCTGTCAGTAGTTGATGGTTAGACAGGGTCAGTAGTTGATGGTTAGACTGTGTTAGACAGTTGATGTCTATTGTTGATGGTTAGACAGGGTCAGTAGTTGATGGTTAGACTGTGTCAGTTGTCTATCGTTGATGGTTGGACAGGGTCAGTAGTTGATGATTAGACAGGGTCAGTAGTTGATGGTTGGACAGTGTCAGTAGTTGATGATTAGACAGGGTCAGTAGTTGATGGTTAGACAGGGTCAGTAGTTGATGGTTAGACAGGGTCAGTAGTTGATGGTTGGACAGTGTCAGTAGTTGATGATTAGACAGTGTCAGTAGTTGATGATTAGACAGTGTCAGTAGTTGATGATTAGACAGGTCAGTAGTAGTTGACAGGGTCAGTAGTTGATGGTTAGACAGTGTCAGTAGTTGATGATTAGACAGGGGTCAGTGAGTTGACAGGGTCAGTAGTTGATGATTAGACAGGGTCAGTAGTTGATGGTTAGACAGGGTCAGTAGTTGATGGTTAGACAGGGTCAGTAGTTGATGGTTAGACAGGGTCAGTAGTTGATGGTTAGACAGGGTCAGTAGTTGATGGTTAGACAGGGTCAGTAGTTGATGATTAGACAGGGTTAGACAGGGTCAGTAGTTGATGGTTAGACAGGGTTATGGTTGACAGTGTCAGTAGTTGTTGATGTTGAGACAGGGTCAGTAGTTGATGATTAGACAGGGTCAGTTGAGTTGACAGGGTCAGTAGTTGATGGTTAGACATGGTTGTCAGTAGTTGAGGTAGTTGATGGTTAGACAGGGTCAGTAGTTGACAGGGTCAGTAGTTGATGGTTAGACAGTGTCAGTAGTTGATGATTAGACAGTGTCAGTAGTTGATGATTAGACAGGGTCAGTAGTTGACAGGGTCGGTAGTTGATGATTAGACAGGGTCAGTAGTTGATGATTAGACAGGGTTAGTTGACAGGGTCAGTAGTTGATGATTAGACAGGGTCAGTAGTTGATGGTTAGACAGGGTCAGTAGTTGATGATTAGACAGGGTCAGTAGTTGATGGTTAGACAGGGTCAGTAGTTGATGGTTAGACAGGGTCAGTAGTTGATGATTAGACAGGGTCAGTAGTTGATGGTTAGACAGGGTCAGTAGTTGATGGTTAGACAGGGTCAGTAGTTGATGATTAGACAGGGTCAGTAGTTGATGATTAGACAGGGTCAGTAGTTGATGGTTAGACAGGGTCAGTAGTTGATGGTTAGACAGGGTCAGGGTCAGTAGTTGATGGTTAGACAGGGTCAGGAGTTGATGGTTAGACAGGGTCAGTAGTTGAGTTGATGGTTAGACAGTGTCAGTTGTTGACAGTGAGTTGATGGTTAGACAGGGTCAGTAGTTGATGGTTGGACAGGGTCAGTAGTTGATGGTTAGACAGGGTCAGTGGTTGATGGTTAGACAGGGTCAGTAGTTGATGGTTAGACAGGGTCAGTAGTTGATGGTTAGACTGTAGTTGATTGTTGATGGTTAGACAGGGTCAGTAGTTGATGGTTAGACAGGGTCAGTAGTTGATGGTTAGACAGGGTCAGTAGTTGATGGTTAGACAGGGTCAGTTGAGTTGACAGGGTCAGTAGTTGATGGTTAGACAGGGTCAGTAGTTGATGGTTAGACAGGGTCAGTGATTCAGTAGTTGATGGTTAGACAGGGTCAGTGGTTGATGGTTAGACAGGGTCAGTGAGTTGATGGTTGAGACAGGGTCAGTTGTTGACAGTGTTGATGGTTGGACAGGGTCAGTTGAGTTGATGGTTAGACAGGGTCAGTGGTTGATGGTTAGACAGGGTCAGTAGTTGATGGTTAGACAGGGTCAGTAGTTGATGGTTAGACTGTGTCAGTTGTCAGGGTAGTTGTTGATGGTTAGACAGTGATGGTTGTTGACAGGGTCAGTAGTAGATGGTTAGACAGGGTCAGGAGTTGATGGTTAGACAGGGTCAGTAGTTGATGGTTAGACAGGGTCAGTAGTTGATGGTTAGACAGGGTCAGTAGTTGATGGTTAGACAGGGTCAGTAGTTGATGACAGTGTCAGTAGTTGATGGTTAGACAGGGTCAGTAGTTGATGATTAGACAGGGTCAGTAGTTGATGGTTAGACAGGGTCAGTAGTTGATGGTTGGACAGGGTCAGTAGTTGATGGTTAGACAGGGTCAGTAGTTGATGGTTAGACAGGATCAGTAGTTGATGGTTAGACAGTGTCAGTTGTCTATTGTTGATGGTTAGACAGTGTCAGTAGTTGATGGTTAGACAGGGTCTGTCGTCTATCGTTGATGGTTAGACAGGGTCAGTAGTTGATGGTTAGACTGTGTCAGTTGTCTATTGTTGATGGTTAGACAGTGTCAGTAGTTGATGGTTAGACAGGGTCTGTCGTCTATCGTTGATGGTTGGACAGGGTCAGTAGTTGATGATTAGACAGGGTCAGTAGTTGATGGTTAGACAGGGTCAGTAGTTGATGGTTAGACAGGGTCAGTAGTTGATGATTAGACAGGGTCAGTAGTTGATGGTTGGACAGGGTCAGTAGTTGATGATTAGACAGTGTCAGTAGTTGATGGTTAGACAGGGTCAGTAGTTGATGATTAGACAGTGTCAGTAGTTGATGATTAGACAGGGTCAGTAGTTGACAGGGTCAGTAGTTGATGGTTGATGGACAGGGTCAGTAGTTGATGATTAGACAGGGTTAGTTGACAGGGTCAGTAGTTGATGATTAGACAGGGTCAGTAGTTGATGGTTAGACAGGGTCAGTAGTTGATGATTAGACAGGGTCAGTAGTTGATGGTTAGACAGGGTCAGTAGTTGATGGTTAGACAGGGTCAGTAGTTGATGATTAGACAGGGTCAGTAGTTGATGGTTAGACAGGGTCAGTAGTTGATGGTTAGACAGGGTCAGTAGTTGATGGTTAGACAGGGTCAGTAGTTGATGATTAGACAGGGTCAGTAGTTGATGATTAGACAGGGTCAGTAGTTGATGGTTAGACAGGGTCAGTAGTTGATGGTTGGACAGGGTCAGTAGTTGATGGTTAGACAGGGTCAGTTGTTGACAGGGTCAGTAGTAGATGGTTAGACAGGGTCAGGAGTTGATGGTTAGACAGGGTCAGTAGTTGATGGTTAGACAGGGTCAGTAGTTGATGGTTAGACAGTGTCAGTTGTTGACAGTGTCAGTGGTTGATGGTTGGACAGGGTCAGTAGTTGATGGTTAGACAGGGTCAGTAGTTGATGGTTAGACAGGGTCAGTAGTTGATGGTTAGACAGGGTCAGTAGTTGATGGTTAGACTGTGTCAGTTGTCTATTGTTGATGGTTAGACAGTGTCAGTGTCTGTAGTTGATGTTTAGACAGGGTCAGTAGTTGATGGTTAAACAGTGTCAGTAGTTGATGGTTGGACAGGGCCAG
Organism: Oncorhynchus nerka; assembly: GCF_034236695.1. Classification (NCBI taxonomy): domain Eukaryota; kingdom Metazoa; phylum Chordata; class Actinopteri; order Salmoniformes; family Salmonidae; genus Oncorhynchus; species Oncorhynchus nerka. The sequence continues at coordinate 13,771,580 of NC_088415.1, forward strand.
TGGTTGATGGTTAGACAGAGTCAGTAGTTGGTGGTTAGACAGTGTCAGTAGTTGATGGTTAGACAGTGTCGGTAGTTGATGGTTGGACAGGGTCAGTAGTTGATGGTTAGACAGGGTCAGTAGTTGATGGTTAGACAGGATCAGTAGTTGATGATTAGACAGGGTCAGTAGTTGATGGTTAGACAGTGTCAGTAGTTGATGGTTAGACAGGGTCTGTGGTTCTATCGTTGATGGTTAGAGGTCAGTAGTTGATGGTTCTGTGTCAGTTGTCTATCGTTGATGGTTGGACAGGGTCAGTAGTTGATGATTAGACAGGGTCAGTAGTTGATGATTAGACAGGGTCAGTAGTTGATGGTTGGACAGTGTCAGTAGTTGATGATTAGACAGGGTCAGTAGTTGATGGTTAGACAGGGTCAGTAGTTGATGGTTGGACAGTGTCAGTAGTTGATGATTAGACAGTGTCAGTAGTTGATGGTTGGACAGTGTCAGTAGTTGATGATTAGACAGTGTCAGTAGTTGATGATTAGACAGTGTCAGTAGTTGATGATTAGACAGGGTCAGTAGTTGATGATTAGACAGGGTCAGTAGTTGATGGTTAGACAGTGTCAGTAGTTGATGATTAGACAGGGTCAGTAGTTGACAGGGTCAGTAGTTGATGATTAGACAGGGTCAGTAGTTGATGGTTAGACAGGGTCAGTAGTTGATGATTAGACAGGGTCAGTAGTTGATGGTTAGACAGGGTCAGTTGAGTTGAGGGTGTAGTTGATGGATTAGTTGATGATTAGACAGGGTCAGTAGTTGATGGTTAGACAGGGTCAGTAGTTGATGGTTAGACAGGGTCAGTAGTTGATGGTCAGTAGTTGATGGTTAGACAGGGTCAGTAGTTGATGGTTAGACAGGGTCAGTAGTTGATGATTAGACAGGGTCAGTAGTTGATGATTAGACAGGGTCAGTAGTTGATGGTTAGACAGGGTCAGTAGTTGATGGTTAGACAGGGTCAGTAGTTGATGGTTGAGTGTCAGTAGTTTGTTAGACAGTGTCAGTAGTTGATGATTAGACAGGGTCAGTAGTTGATGGTTAGACAGGGTCAGTAGTTGATGATTAGACAGGGTCAGACAGGGTCAGTAGTTGATGGTTAGACAGGGTCAGTTGATGTTAGACAGGGTCAGTAGTTGATGGTTGACAGGGTCAGTAGTTGATGGTTAGACAGGGTCAGTAGTTGATGATTAGACAGGGTCAGTAGTTGATGGTTAGACAGGGTCAGTAGTTGATGGTTAGACAGGGTCAGTAGTTGATGGTTAGACAGGGTCAGTAGTTGATGGTTAGACAGGGTCAGTAGTTGATGGTTAGACAGGGTCAGTAGTTGATGATTAGACAGGTCAGTAGTTGATGGTTAGACAGGGTCAGTAGTTGATGGTTAGACAGGGTCAGTAGTTGATGGTTAGACAGGGTCAGTAGTTGATGGATTAGACAGGGTCAGTAGTTGATGGTTAGACAGGGTCAGTAGTTGATGATTAGACAGGGTCAGGGTCAGTAGTTGATGGTTAGACAGGGTCAGTAGTTGATGGTTAGACAGGGTCAGTAGTTGTTAGACAGTGTCAGTAGTTGATGGTTAGACAGGGTCAGTAGTGGTTAGACAGGGTCAGTAGTTGATGGTTAGACAGGGTCAGTAGTTGATGGTTAGACAGGGTCAGTTGTCTAGTTGATGATTAGACAGGGTCAGTAGTTGATGGTTAGACAGGGTCAGTAGTTGATGGTTGGACAGGGTCAGTAGTTGATGGTTAGACAGGGTCAGTAGTTGATGGTTAGACAGTGTCAGTAGTTGATGGTTAGACAGGGTCAGTAGTTGATGGTTAGATGGTTGGACAGGGTCAGTAGTTGAGTTAGACAGGGTCAGTAGTTGATGGTTAGACAGGGTCAGTAGTTGATGGTTGATGTTGATGGTTAGACAGGGTGATGTTGTCTATTGTTGATGGTTAGTGTCAGTAGTTGATGGTTAGACAGTATCGTTGATGGTTAGACAGGGTCAGTAGTTGATGGTTAGACTGTGTCAGTTGTCTATTGTTGATGGTTAGACAGTGTCAGTAGTTGATGGTTAGACAGGGTCTGTCGTCTATCGTTGATGGTTGGACAGGGTCAGTAGTTGATGATTAGACAGGGTCAGGGTCAGTTGAGACAGGTCAGTAGTTGATGGTTAGACAGGGTCAGTAGTTGATGATTGGACAGGGTCAGTAGTTGATGGGGGTTGGACAGTGTCAGTAGTTGATGATTAGACAGGGTCAGTAGTTGATGGTTAGACAGTGTCAGTAGTTGATGATTAGACAGGGTCAGTAGTTGATGATTAGACAGGGTCAGTTGATGTTGATGGTTAGTTGACAGGGTCAGTAGTTGATGGTTAGACAGGGTCAGTAGTTGACAGGGTCAGTAGTTGATGGTTAGACAGGGTCAGTAGTTGATGATTAGACAGGGTCAGTAGTTGATGGTTAGACAGGGTCAGTAGTTGATGATTAGACAGGGTCAGTAGTTGATGATTAGACAGGGTCAGTAGTTGATGGTTAGACAGGGTCAGTAGTTGATGGTTAGACAGGGTCAGTAGTTGATGATTAGACAGGGTCAGTTGATGGTTAGACAGGGTCAGTAGTTGATGGTTAGACAGGGTCAGTAGTTGATGATTAGACAGGGTCAGTAGTTGATGGTTAGACAGGGTCAGTAGTTGATGATTAGACAGGGTCAGTAGTTGATGATTAGACAGGGTCAGTAGTTGATGGTTAGACAGGGTCAGTAGTTGATGATTAGACAGGGTCAGTAGTTGATGGTTAGACAGGGTCAGTAGTTGATGGTTAGAGGGTCAGGGTCAGTAGTTGATGGTTAGACAGGGTCAGTAGTTGATGGTTAGACAGGGTCAGTTGATGTTGAGGGTCAGTAGTTGATGGTTAGACAGGGTCAGTAGTTGATGATTAGACAGGGTCAGTAGTTGATGGTTAGACAGGGTCAGTAGTTGATGATTAGACAGGGTCAGTAGTTGATGATTAGACAGGGTCAGTAGTTGATGGTTACAGGGTCAGTAGTTGATGGTTAGACAGGGTCAGTAGTTGAGTTAGACAGGGTCAGTAGTTGATGGTTAGACAGGGTCAGTAGTTGATGATTAGACAGGGTCAGTAGTTGATGATTAGACAGGGTCAGTAGTTGATGGTTAGACAGGGTCAGTAGTTGACAGTGTCAGTAGTTGATGGTTAGACAGGGTCAGTAGTTGATGATTAGACAGGGTCAGTAGTTGATGATTAGACAGGGTCAGTAGTTGATGGTTAGACAGGGTCAGTAGTTGATGATTAGACAGGGTCAGTAGTTGATGGTTAGACAGGGTCAGTAGTTGATGGTTAGACAGGGTCAGTAGTTGATGATTAGACAGGGTCAGTAGTTGATGATTAGACAGGGTCAGTAGTTGATGGTTAGACAGGGTCAGTAGTTGATGATTAGACAGGGTCAGTAGTTGATGGTTAGACAGGGTCAGTAGTTGATGGTTAGACAGGGTCAGTAGTTGATGGTTAGACAGGGTCAGTAGTTGATGATTAGACAGGGTCAGTAGTTGATGGTTAGACAGGGTCAGTAGTTGATGGTTAGACAGGGTCAGTAGTTGATGGTTAGACAGGGTCAGTAGTTGATGGTTAGACAGGGTCAGTTGTTGATGGTTAGACAGTGTCAGTAGTTGATGGTTAGACAGGGGGATGGTCAGTCAGTAGTTAGTTGATGGTTAGACAGGGTCAGTAGTTGATGGTTAGACTGGTCAGTTGTCTATTGTTGATGGTTAGGTCAGTAGTTGAGTTGTCAGTAGTTGATGGTTAGACAGGGTCTGTTGATGGTCTAGTTGATGGTTAGACAGGGTCAGTAGTTGATGATTAGACAGGGTCAGTAGTTGATGATTAGACAGGGTCAGTAGTGATTGACAGGGTCAGTAGTTGATGTTAGACAGGGTCAGGATGTTGATTAGACAGTGTCAGTAGTTGATGATTAGACAGGGTCAGTAGTTGATGTAGTTGATGATTAGACAGGGTCAGTAGTTGATGGTTAGACAGGGTCAGTAGTTGATGGTTAGACAGTGTCAGTAGTTGATGATTAGACAGTGTCAGTTGAGTTGATGATTAGACAGGGTCAGTAGTTGATGATTAGTTTGAGTTGGTCAGTAGTTGATGGTTAGACAGTGTCAGTAGTTGATGGTTAGAGTGTCAGTAGTTGATGGTCAGGGTCTGTCGTCTATCGTTGATGGTTAGACAGGGTCAGTAGTTGATGGTTAGACAGGGTCAGTAGTTATTGTTGATGGTTAGACAGGGTCAGTAGTTGATGGTTAGACAGGGGTCAGTTGATGGTTGGACAGGGTGAGTTGATGATTAGACAGGGTCAGTAGTTGATGATTAGAGGGTCAGTAGTTGAGGGTCAGTAGTTGATGGTTAGACAGTGTCAGTTGATGGACAGTGTCAGTTAGTTGATGGTTAGACAGGGTCAGTAGTTGATGTTGAGTTGATGATTAGACAGTGTCAGTAGTTGATGTTGATGGTTAGTTGACAGGGTCAGTTAGTTGAGTAGTTGGATTAGACAGGGTCAGTAGTTGATGATTAGACAGGGTCAGTAGTTAGACAGGGTCAGTAGTTGATGATTAGACAGGGTCAGTAGTTGATGGTTAGACAGGGTCAGTAGTTGATGGTTAGACAGGGTCAGTAGTTGATGATTAGACAGTTGGGTCAGTAGTTGATGATTAGACAGGGTCAGTTGATGATTAGACAGGGTCAGTAGTTGATGATTAGACAGGGTCAGTAGTTGATGGTTGACAGGGTCAGTAGTTGATGGTTGACAGGGTCAGTAGTTGATGATTAGACAGGGTCAGTAGTTGATGATTAGACAGGGTCAGTAGTTGATGGACAGGGTCAGTAGTTGATGATTAGACAGGGTCAGTAGTTGATGGTTAGACAGGGTCAGTAGTTGATGTAGTTTAGACAGGGTCAGTAGTTGATGATTAGACAGGGTCAGTAGTTGATGGTTAGACAGGGTCAGTAGTTGATGATTAGACAGGGTCAGTAGTTGAGTTAGACAGGGTCAGTAGTAGTTGATGAGTTGATGATTAGACAGGGTCAGTAGTTGTTAGTTAGACAGGGTCAGTAGTTGATGGTTAGACAGGGTCAGTAGTTGATGGTTAGACAGGGTCAGTAGTTGATGATTAGACAGGGTCAGTAGTTGATGATTAGACAGGGTCAGTAGTTGATGGTTAGACAGGGTCAGTAGTTGATGGTTAGACAGGGTCAGTAGTTTGGTTGGTCAGTAGTTGATGGTTAGACAGGGTCAGTGGTTGATGGTTAGACAGTGTCAGTAGTTGATGGTTAGACAGGGTCAGTAGTTGATGGTTAGACAGGGTCAGTAGTTGATGGTTAGACAGGGTCAGTAGTTGACAGTGTCAGTAGTTGATGGTTAGACAGGGTCAGTAGTTGATGGTTAGACAGGGTCAGTAGTTGATGATTAGACAGGGTCAGTAGTTGATGATTAGACAGGGTCAGTAGTTGATGGTTGGACAGGGTCAGTAGTTGATGATTAGACAGGGTCAGTAGTTGATGGTTAGACAGGGTCAGTAGTTGATGGTTAGACAGGGTCAGTAGTTGATGATTAGACAGGGTCAGTAGTTGATGATTAGACAGGGTCAGTAGTTGATGGTTGGACAGGGTCAGTAGTTGATGGTTAGACAGGGTCAGTAGTTGATGGTTAGACAGGGTCAGTTAGTTGATGGTTGACAGGGTCAGTAGTTGATGGTTAGACAGGGTCAGTAGTTGATGGTTAGACAGGGTCAGTAGTTGATGGTTAGACAGGGTCAGTAGTTGATGGTTAGACAGGGTCAGTAGTTGATGGTTAGACAGGGTCTGTCGTCTATCGTTGATGGTTGGACAGGGTCAGTAGTTGATGATTAGACAGGGTCAGTAGTTGATGATTAGACAGGGTCAGTAGTTGATGATTAGACAGGGTCAGTGGTTGACAGGGTCAGTAGTTGATGGTTAGACAGGGTCAGTAGTTGATGGTTAGACAGGGTCAGTAGTTGATGGTTAGACAGGGTCAGTTAGTTGATGGTTAGACAGTGTCAGTAGTTGATGGTTAGACAGGGTCAGTAGTTGATGGTTAGACAGGGTCAGTTGATGATTAGACAGGGTCAGTAGTTGATGGTTAGACAGGGTCAGTAGTTGATGTTAGACAGGGTCAGTTAGTTGACAGGGTCAGTAGTTGATGGTTAGACAGGGTCAGTAGTTGATGATTAGACAGTAGTTGATGATTAGACAGGGTCAGTAGTTGATGATTAGACAGGGTCAGTAGTTGATGGTTAGACAGGGTCAGTAGTTGATGGTTAGACAGGGTCAGTAGTTGATGGTTAGAGGGTCAGTAGTTGATGGTTGGACAGGGTCAGTAGTTGATGATTAGACAGGGTCAGTAGTTGATGATTTAGTTGAGACAGGGTCAGTAGTTGATGGTTAGACAGGGTCAGTAGTATTGTTGATGGTTAGACAGTGTCAGTAGTTGATGGTTAGACAGGGTCAGTAGTTGATGTTAGACAGGGTCAGTAGTTGATGGTTAGACAGGGTCAGTAGTTGATGGTTAGACAGGGTCAGTTAGACAGGGTCTATAGTTGATGGTTAGACAGGGTCAGTAGTTGATGATTAGACAGGGTCAGTAGTTGATGGTTAGACAGGGTCAGTAGTTGATGATTAGACAGGGTCAGGGTCAGTAGTTGATGATTAGACAGGGTCAGTAGTTGATGGTTAGACAGTGTCAGTAGTTGATGATTAGACAGGGTGGACTGTGTCAGTAGTTGATGATTAGACAGTGTCAGTAGTCAGATTAGACAGTGTGTAGTTGATGATTAGACAGGGTCAGTAGTGATGGTTGACAGGGTCAGTAGTTGATGGTTAGACAGGGTCAGTAGTTGATGATTAGACAGGGTCAGTAGTTTGACAGGGTCAGTAGTTGATGATTAGACAGGGTCAGTAGTTGATGGTTAGACAGGGTCAGTAGTTGATGATTAGACAGGGTCAGTAGTTGATGGTTAGACAGGGTCAGTAGTTGATGGTTAGACAGGGTCAGTAGTTGATGGTTAGACAGGGTCAGTAGTTGATGATTAGACAGGGTCAGTAGTTGATGGTTAGACAGGGTCAGTAGTTGATTAGACAGGGTCAGTAGTTGATGGTTAGACAGGGTCAGTTAGACAGGGTCAGTAGTTGATGGTTAGACAGGGTCAGGGTCAGTAGTTGATGGTTAGACAGGGTCAGTAGTTGATGGTTAGACAGGGTCAGTAGTTGATGGTTAGACAGGGTCAGTAGTTGATGGTTAGACAGGGTCAGTAGTTGATGGTTAGACAGGGTCAGTAGTTGTCAGTAGTTGATGGTTAGACAGGGTCAGTAGTTGATGATTAGACAGGGTCAGTTGATGGTTAGACAGGGTCAGTAGTTGATGGTTAGACAGGGTCAGTAGTTGATGTCATTAGACAGGGTCAGTAGTTGACAGGGTCAGTAGTTGATGGTTAGACAGGGTCAGTAGTTGATGGTTAGACAGGGTCAGTAGTTGATGGTTAGACAGGGTCAGTAGTTGATGTTAGACAGGGTCAGTAGTTAGACAGGGTCAGTAGTTGATGATTAGACAGGGTCAGTAGTTGATGGTTAGACAGGGTCAGTAGTTGATGGTTAGACAGGGTCAGTAGTTGATGGTTAGACAGGGTCAGTAGTTGATGGTTAGACAGGGTCAGTAGTTGATGGTGTGTCAGTTGTCTATTGTTGATGGTTAGACAGTGTCAGTAGTTGATGGTTAGACAGGGTCAGTCTAGTTGATGGTTAGACAGGGTCAGTAGTTGATGATTAGACAGGGTCAGTAGTTGATGGTTAGACAGGGTCAGTAGTGATGATGATTAGACAGGGTCAGTTATGTTGAGGGTCAGTAGTTGATGGTTAGACAGGGTCAGTAGTTGATGATTAGACAGGGTCAGTAGTTGATGGTTAGACAGTGTCAGTAGTTGATGATTAGAGTGTCAGTAGTTGGGTCAGTAGTTGATGATTAGACAGGGTCAGTAGTTGAGTTGACAGGGTCAGTAGTTGATGGTTAGACAGGGTCAGTAGTTGATGATTAGACAGGGTCAGGTCAGGGTCAGTAGTTGATGATTAGACAGGGTCAGTAGTTGATGGTTAGACAGGGTCAGTTGATGGTTAGACAGGGTCAGTAGTTGATGGTTAGACAGGGTCAGTAGTTGATGGTTAGACAGGGTCAGTAGTTGATGGTTAGACAGGGTCAGTAGTTGATGGTTAGACAGGGTCAGTAGTTGATGATTAGACAGTGATTCAGGGTAGTTGATGGTTAGACAGGGTCAGTAGTTGATGGATTAGACAGGGTCAGTAGTTGATGGTTAGACAGGGTCAGTAGTTGATGGTTTGACAGGGTCAGTAGTTGATGGTTAGACAGGGTCAGTAGTTGATGGTTAGACAGGGTCATGGTTAGACAGGGTCAGTAGTTGAGTAGTTGATGGTTAGACAGGGTCAGTAGTTGATGATTAGACAGTTGATGGTCAGTGTTGGGTCAGTAGTTGATGGTTAGACAGGGTCAGTAGTTGATGGTTAGACAGGGTCAGTAGTTGATGGATTAGACAGGGTCAGTAGTTGATGGTTAGACAGGGTCAGTAGTTGATGGTTAGGGTGTCAGTAGTTGACAGGGTCAGTAGTTGATGGTTAGACAGGGTCAGTAGTTGATGATTAGACAGGGTCAGTAGTTGATGGTTAGACAGGGTCAGTAGTTGATGATTAGACAGGGTCAGTAGTTGATACAGGTTCAGTAGTTGATGGTTAGACAGGGTCAGTAGTTGATGGTTAGACAGGGTCAGTAGTTGATGGTTAGACAGGGTCAGTAGTTGATGGTTAGACAGGGTCAGTAGTTGATGTTGTCTAGTTGATGGTTAGACAGTGTCAGTAGTTGATGGTTAGACAGGGTCAGGGTCAGTAGTTGATGGTTGGACAGGGTCAGTGGTTAGTTGATGATTACAGGGTCAGACAGGGTCAGTAGTTGATGGTTAGACAGGGTCAGTAGTTGATGGTTAGACAGGGTCAGTAGTTGATGGTTGACAGGGTCAGTAGTTGATGATTAGACAGGGTCAGTAGTTGATGGTTGGTCAGTAGTTGATGATTAGACAGGGTCAGTAGTTGATGATTAGACAGGGTCAGTAGTTGATGGTTAGACAGGGTCAGTAGTTGACAGGGTCAGTAGTTGATGGTTAGACAGGGTCAGTAGTGATTAGACAGGGTCAGTAGTTGACAGACAGGGTCAGTAGTTGATGATTAGACAGGGTCAGTAGTTGATGGTTAGACAGGGTCAGTAGTTGATGATTAGACAGGGTTGAGTAGTTGATGGTTAGACAGGGTCAGTAGTTGATGATTAGACAGGGTCAGTAGTTGATGATTAGACAGGGTCAGTAGTTGATGATTAGACAGGGTCAGTAGTTGATGGTTAGACAGGGTCAGGGTCAGTAGTTGGTCAGTAGTTGATGGTTAGACAGGGTCAGTAGTTGATGGATTAGACAGGGTCAGTAGTTGATGGTTAGACAGGGTCAGTAGTTGATGGTTAGACAGGGTCAGTAGTTGATGATTAGACAGGGTCAGTAGACAGGGTCAGTAGTTGATGGTTAGACAGGGTCAGTAGTTGATGGTTAGACAGGGTCAGTAGTTGATGGTTAGACAGGGTCAGTAGTTGATGGTCATTGTTGATGGTTAGACAGGGTCAGTAGTTGATGGTTAGACAGGGTCAGTAGTTGATGGTTAGACAGGTTGTCAGTTGATGGTTGACAGTGTCAGTAGTTGATGGTTAGACAGGGGGTCAGTAGTTGATGGTTGGACAGGGTCAGTAGTTGATGATTAGACAGGGTCAGTAGTTGATGATTAGACAGGGTCAGTAGTTGATGATTAGACAGGGTCAGTAGTTGATGGTTAGACAGTGTCAGTAGTTGATGATTAGACAGGGTCAGTAGTTGATGGTTAGACAGGGTCAGTTGATGGTTAGACAGTGTGTAGTTGATGGTTAGACAGTGTCAGTAGTTGATGGTTAGACAGGGTCAGTAGTTGATGGATTGACAGGGTCAGTAGGTCAGTAGTTGATGGTTAGACAGGGTCAGTAGTTGATGATTAGACAGGGTCAGTAGTTGATGGTTAGACAGGGTCAGTAGTTGATGATTAGACAGGGTCAGTAGTTGATGGTTAGACAGGGTCAGTAGTTGATGATTAGACAGGGTCAGTAGTTGATGGTTAGACAGGGTCAGTAGTTGATGGTTAGACAGGGTCAGTAGTTGATGGTTAGACAGGGGTAGTTGATGGTTAGACAGGGTCAGTAGTTGATGGTTAGACAGGGTCAGTAGTTGATGGTTAGACAGGGTCAGTAGTTGATGGTTAGACAGGGTCAGTAGTTGATGGTTAGACAGGGTCAGTAGTTGATGATTAGACAGGGTCAGTAGTTGATGGTTAGACAGGGTCAGTAGTTGATGATTAGACAGGGTCAGTAGTTGATGATTAGACAGGGTCAGTAGTTGATGGTTAGACAGGGTCAGTAGTTGACAGTGTCAGTAGTTGATGGTTAGACAGTGTCAGTAGTTGATGGTTAGACAGGGTCAGTAGTTGATGATTAGACAGGGTCAGTAGTTGATGGTTAGACAGGGTCAGTAGTTGATGATTAGACAGGGTCAGTAGTTGATGAGTTGAGGGTGGTTGATGGTTAGACAGGGTCAGTAGTTGATGGTTTAGACAGGGTCAGTAGTTGATGATTAGACAGGGTCAGTAGTTGATGGTTAGACAGGGGGTCAGAGTTGATGGTTAGACAGGGTCAGTAGTTGATGGTTGTCAGTAGTTGATGATTAGACAGTGTCAGGGTCAGTAGTTGATGATTAGACAGGGTCAGTAGTTGATGGTTAGACAGACAGGGTCAGTAGTTGATGATTAGACAGTGTCAGTAGTTGATGGTTAGACAGGGTCAGTAGTTGATGGTTAGACAGGGTCAGTAGTTGATGGTTAGACAGGGTCAGTAGTTGATGGTTAGACAGGGTCAGTAGTTGATGGTTAGACAGGGTCAGTAGTTGATGATTAGACAGGGTCAGTAGTTGATGATTAGACAGGGTCAGTAGTTGATGATTAGACAGGGTCAGTAGTTGATGGTTAGACAGGGTCAGTAGTTGATGGTTAGACAGGGTCAGTAGTTGATGATTAGACAGGGTCAGTAGTTGATGGTTAGACAGGGTCAGTTGTTGATGTTAGACAGGTGTCAGTAGTTGAGGGTCAGTAGTTGATGGTTAGACAGGGTCAGTAGTTGATGGTTAGACAGGGTCAGTAGTTGATGATTAGACAGGGTCAGTAGTTGATGGTTAGACAGGGTCAGTAGTTGATGGTTAGACAGGGTCAGTAGTTGATGGTTAGACAGGGTCAGTAGTTGATGGTTAGACAGGGTCAGTTGTCTATTGTTGATGGTTAGACAGGGTCAGTAGTTGATGGTTAGACTGTGTCAGTTGTCTAGTTGTTGATGGTTGACAGGGTCAGTAGTTGATGGTTAGACAGGGTCAGTAGTTGATGGTTAGACAGGGTAGTTGATGATTAGACAGGGTCAGTAGTTGATGACAGGGTCAGTAGTTGAGTTAGACAGGGTCAGTAGTTGATGATTAGACAGGGTCAGTAGTTTGAGTTGGTTAGACAGGGTCAGTAGTTGATGGTTAGACAGGGTCAGTAGTTGATGATTAGACAGGGTCAGTAGTTGATGGTGATTAGACAGGGTCAGTAGTTGATGATTAGACAGGGTCAGTAGTTGATGGTTGAGACAGGGTCAGTAGTTGATGGTTAGACAGGGTCAGTAGTTGATGGTTAGACAGGGGTCAGTAGTTGATGGTTAGACAGGGTCAGTAGTTGATGGTTAGACAGGGTCAGTAGTTGATGGTTAGACAGGGTCAGTAGTTGATGGTTAGACAGTGTCAGTAGTTGATGATTAGACAGTAGGGTCAGTAGTTGATGGTTGGACAGGGTCAGTAGTTGATGATTAGACAGGGTTGTAGTTGATGTTAGACAGGGTCAGTAGTTGATGAGTAGTTAGACAGGGTCAGTAGTTGATGATTAGACAGGGTCAGTTGATGTTGATGGTTAGACAGGGTCAGTAGTTGATGGTTAGACAGGGTCAGTAGTTGTTGATGGTTAGACAGGGTCAGTAGTTGATGGTTAGACAGGTCAGTAGTTGATGGTTAGACAGGGTCAGTTGTCTATGATGTTGATGGTTAGACAGGGTCAGTAGTTGATGGTTAGACAGGGTCAGTAGTTGATGGTTAGATGTGTCAGTTGTTGATTGTTTGGTTAGACAGGGTCAGTAGTTGATGGTTGACAGGTCTGTCAGGGTCTAGTTGATGGTTGGACAGGGTCAGTAGGGTTGATGATTAGACAGGGTCAGTAGTTGATCATTAGTTGATGGTTAGACAGGGTCAGTAGTTGATGACAGGGTCAGTAGTTGATGGTTAGACAGGGTCAGTAGTTGATGATTAGACAGGGTCAGTAGTTGATGGTTAGACAGTGTCAGTTGTCTAGTTGATGGTTAGACAGGGTCAGTAGTTGATGGTTAGAGGGTCTGTAGACAGTCAGTAGTTGATGGTTGGACAGGGTCAGTAGTTGATGATTAGACAGGGTCAGTAGTTGATGATTAGACAGGGTCAGTAGTTGATGATTAGACAGGGTCAGTAGTTGACAGGGGTAGTTGATGATTGACAGGGTGGTTGATGGTGTCAGTAGTTTGATTAGACAGGGTCAGTTGACAGGGTAGTTGATGATTAGACAGGGTCAGTAGTTGATGGTTGACAGGGTCAGTAGTTGATGATTAGACAGGTCAGTAGTTGATGATTAGACAGGGTCAGTAGTTGATGATTAGACAGGGTCAGTAGTTGATGATTAGACAGGGTCAGTAGTTGATGATTAGACAGGGTCAGTAGTTGATGGTTGGACAGGGTCAGTAGTTGATGGTTAGACAGGGTCAGTCAGTTGATGGTTAGACTGTGTCAGTTGTCAGGGTTAGTTGATGGTTAGACAGTGTCAGTAGTTGATGGTTAGACAGGGTCAGTAGTGATGGTTAGGGTCGTTGATGGTTGGACAGGGTCAGTAGTTGATGATTAGACAGGGTCAGTAGTTGATGGTTAGACAGGGTCAGTAGTTGATGGTTAGACAGGGTCAGTAGTTGATGGTTAGACAGGGTCAGTAGTTGATGGTTAGACAGGGTCAGTAGTTGATGGTTAGACAGGGTCAGTAGTTGATGGTTAGACAGGGTCAGTAGTTGATTTTTAGACAGGGTCAGTAGTTGATGGTTAGACAGGGTCAGTAGTTGATGGTTAGACAGGGTCAGTAGTTGATGGTTAGACAGGGTCAGTTAGGTCAGTAGTTGATGATTCAGTAGTTGATGGTTGACAGGGTCAGTAGTTGATGGTTAGACAGGGTCAGTAGTTGATGGTTAGACAGGTCAGTAGTTGATGGTTAGACAGTTGACAGTGTCAGTAGTTGATGGTTAGACAGTGTCAGTAGTTGATGGTTAGACAGGGTCAGTAGTTGATGGTTAGATGACAGGGTCAGTAGTTGATGGTTAGACAGTGTCAGTAGTTGATGGTTAGACAGGGTCAGTAGTTGATGGTTAGACAGGGTCAGTAGTTGATGGTTAGACAGGGTCAGTAGTTGATGGTCAGTAGTTGATGGTTGGACAGGGTCAGTAGTTGATGATTAGACAGGGTCAGTAGTTGATGATTAGACAGGGTCAGTAGTTGATGATTAGACAGGGTCAGTAGTTGACAGGGTCAGTAGTTGATGGTTAGACAGTGTCAGTAGTTGATGATTAGACAGGGTCAGTAGTTGATGGTTAGACAGTGTCAGTAGTTGATGATTAGACAGTGTCAGTAGTTGATGGTTGATGGTCAGTAGTTGATGACAGGGTGGTTAGACAGGGTCAGTAGTTGATGATTAGACAGGGTCAGTAGTTGATGATTAGACAGGGTCAGTAGTTGAGTAGTTGATGATTAGACAGGGTCAGTAGTTGATGGTCAGACAGGGTCAGTAGTTGATGATTAGACAGGGTCAGTAGTTGATGGTTAGACAGGGTCAGTAGTTGATGGTTAGACAGGGTCAGTAGTTGATGGTTAGACAGGGTCAGTAGTTGATGGTTAGACAGGGTCAGTAGTTGATGGTTAGACAGGGTCAGTAGTTGATGGTTAGACAGGGTCAGTAGTTGATGATTAGACAGGGTCAGTAGTTGATGGTTAGACAGGGTCAGTAGTTGTTAGACAGTTAGTTGATGGGTTAGACAGGGTCAGTAGTTGATGGTTAGACAGGGTCAGTAGTTGATGGTTAGACAGGGTCAGTAGTTGATGATTAGACAGGGTTAGTTGATGTTAGACAGGTCAGTAGTTCAGTAGTTGATGGTTAGGTCAGTAGTTGATGATTCAGGGTCAGTAGTTGATGATTAGACAGGGTCAGTAGTTGATGATTAGACAGGGTTGATGTTGAGGGTGATTAGACAGGGTCAGTAGTTGATGGTTAGACAGGGTCAGTAGTTGATGATTAGACAGGGTCAGTAGTTGATGATTAGACAGGGTCAGTAGTTGATGGTTAGACAGGGTCAGTAGTTGATGGTTAGACAGGGTCAGTAGTTGATGATTAGACAGGGTCAGTAGTTGATGATTAGACAGGGTCAGTAGTTGATGGTTAGACAGGGTCAGTAGTTGACAGTGTCAGTAGTTGATGGTTAGACAGTGTCAGTAGTTGATGGATTAGACAGGGTCAGTAGTTGATGATTAGACAGGGTCAGTAGTTGATGGTTAGACAGGGTCAGTAGTTGATGATTAGACAGGGTCAGTAGTTGATGGTTAGACAGGGTCAGTAGTTGAGTTGATAGTTGGATTAGACAGGGTCAGTAGTTGATGATTAGACAGGGTCAGTAGTTGATGATTAGACAGGGTCAGTAGTTGATGGTTAGACAGGGTCAGTAGTTGATGATTAGACAGGGTCAGTAGTTGATGGTTAGACAGGGTCAGTAGTTGATGGTTAGACAGGGTCAGTAGTTGATGATTAGACAGGGTCAGTAGTTGATGGTTAGACAGGGTCAGTAGTTGATGGTTAGACAGGGTCAGTAGTTGATGATTAGACAGGGTCAGTAGTTGATGATTAGACAGGGTCAGTAGTTGATGGTTGGACAGGGTCAGTAGTTGATGGTTAGACAGGGTCAGTAGTTGATGGTTAGACAGGATCAGTAGTTGATGGTTAGACTGTGTCAGTTGTTGATGGTTAGACAGGGTCAGTAGTTGATGATTGACAGGGTCAGTAGTTGAGACAGGGTCAGTAGTTGATGGTTTAGAGTTGTCATTGTTGATGGTTAGACAGTGTCAGTAGTTGATGGTTAGACAGGGTCAGTAGTTGATGGTTAGACAGGGTCAGTAGTTGATGGTTAGACAGGGTCAGTAGTTGATGATTAGAGGGTCAGTTGGGTCAGTAGTTGATGGTTAGACAGGGTCAGTAGTTAGTTGATGGTTGAGACAGGGTCAGTTGATGATTAGACAGGGTCAGTAGTTGATGGTTAGACAGGGTCAGTAGTTGATGGTTAGACAGGGTCAGTAGTTGATGGTTAGACAGGGTCAGTAGTTGATGGTTAGACAGGGTCAGTAGTTGTAGTTGATGTCAGTAGTTGAGACAGGGTCAGTAGTTGATGGTTAGACAGGGTCAGTAGTTGATGTTAGACAGGGTCAGTAGTTGATGGACAGTGTCAGTAGTTGATGATTAGACAGGTTGTCAGTAGTTGATGGTTAGACAGGGGTGATGGTTGGACAGGGTCAGTAGTTGATGGTTAGACAGGGTCAGTAGTTGATGATTAGACAGGGTCAGTAGTTGATGATTAGACAGGGTCAGTAGTTGATGATTAGACAGGGTCAGTAGTTGATGGTTAGACAGGGTCAGTAGTTGATGGTTAGACAGGGTCAGTAGTTGATGGTTAGACAGGGTCAGTAGTTGATGGTTAGACAGGGTCAGTAGTTGATGGTTAGACAGGGTCAGTAGTTGATGGTTGGACAGGGTCAGTAGTTGATGATTAGACAGGGTCAGTAGTTGATGATTAGACAGGGTCAGTAGTTGATGGTTAGACAGGGTCAGTAGTTGACAGTGTCAGTAGTTGATGGTTAGACAGGGTCAGTAGTTGATGATTAGACAGGGTCAGTAGTTGATGGTTAGACAGTGTCAGTTGTCATTGTTGATGATTAGACAGGGTCAGTAGTTGATGGTTAGACAGTGTCAGTTGAGTTGATGTAGTTATGACAGGGTCAGTAGTTGATGATTAGACAGGGTCAGTAGTTGATGATTAGACAGGGTCAGTGAGTTAGACAGGGTCAGTAGTTGATGGTTAGACAGGGTCAGTAGTTGATGATTAGACAGGGTCAGTAGTTGATGATTAGACAGGGTCAGTAGTTGATGGTTAGACAGGGTCAGTAGTTGATGATTAGACAGGGTCAGTAGTTGATGATTAGACAGGGTCAGTAGTTGATGATTAGACAGGGTCATTAGACAGGGTCAGTGGTTGATGGTTAGACAGTGTCAGTAGTTGATGGTTAGACAGGGTCAGTAGTTGATGGTTAGACAGGGTCAGTAGTTGATGTTAGACAGGGTCAGTAGTCTGTGAGTATTGTTGATGGTTGATGACAGTGTCAGTAGTTGATGGTTAGACAGGGTCAGTGAGTTGAGGGTCAGTAGTTGATGATTAGACAGGGTCAGTAGTTGATGATTAGACAGGGTCAGTAGTTGATGATTAGAGGGTCAGGGATTAGACAGTAGTTGATGGTTAGAGGGTCAGTAGTTGATGATTAGACAGGGTCAGTAGTTGATGGTTAGACAGGGTCAGTTGACAGTTAGTTGTTGACAGGGTCAGTAGTTGATGGTTAGACAGGGTCAGTAGTTGATGGTTAGACAGGGTCAGTAGTTGATGGTTAGACAGGGTCAGTAGTTGATGGTTAGACAGGGTCAGTAGTTGATGGTTAGACAGGGTCAGTAGTTGATGGTTAGACAGGGTCAGTAGTTGATGGTTAGACAGGGTCAGGGTCAGTAGTTGATGGTTAGACAGGGTCAGTAGTTGATGGTTAGACAGGGTCAGTAGTTCAGCAGTTGATGGTTAGACAGGGTCAGTAGTTGATGATTAGACAGGCTAGTTGGGTGACGTGTCAGTAGTTGATGGAGGGTCAGTAGTTAGACAGGGTCAGTAGTTGATGGTTAGACAGGGTCAGTAGTTGATGGTTAGACAGTGTCAGTAGTTGATGGTTGGACAGGGTCAGTAGTTGATGGTTAGACAGTGTCAGTCATCACAGGTGTTTCATGCTCCTTAGATGCATTTTCTCATCAGAATCATAATTTTGATTGCAGCTGAAACAGCATTTTAGGGCTCTAATGAATTGCTCATTTCTAATTGAAAGTCAGCTAGAAGATGATGCTGACCTTGCCCATTGTTCCTGCAGGCTTACCAGACTGTTCCTGCAGGCTTTACCAGCCTGTTCCTGCAGGCTTTACCAGCCTGTTCCTGCAGGCTTACCAGCCTGTTCCTGCAGGCTTACCAGCCTGTTCCTGCAGGCTTACCAGCCTGTTCCTGCAGGCTTTACCAGCCTGTTCCTGCAGGCTTTACCAGCCTGTTCCTGCAGGCTTACCAGCCTGTTCCTGCAGGCTTACCAGCCTGTTTCCTGACTGGTATGCGATTCAACAAGTTCACTTAAGCCAGCCTGTTCCTGCAGGGTTACCAGCCTGTTCCTGCAGGCTTTACCAGCCTGTTCCTGCAGGCTTTACCAGCCTGTTTCTGCAGGCTTACCAGCCTGTTCCTGCAGGCTTACCAGCCTGTTCCTGCAGGCTTACCAGCCTGTTCATGCAGGCTTTACCAGCCTGTTCCTGCAGGCTTACCAGCCTGTTCCTGCAGGCTTACCAGCCTGTTCCTGCTTCAAAGCAGCAGAGGTTGATGACATATTGGATCCCTTTTGTCAAAGTCAGGCTGTTTAATCTGAGAGCTCACACTCTCCCCCTTGTCTCCCCAGGTGCACCTCATGCGTGAGCAGCCCCTTCCCCTGCAACTGGTGTAAATACCGCCACATCTGCACCAACAACCTGGCAGAGTGCTCCTTCCAGGAGGGACGCGTCAGCAGCGTGGAGGTAAGAGACTATACTGCCCACACAGACAATAATGAATAGCCATCTCACAGCAGACTGAACACAGGATGAGGCCGCCAGGGTGACAGGAAGTGTGTCCGTGGAGCTGCCTGCCTGGTTCTGTTATTCACAGGATCTCAGCGATGCGGTCCTTTACAGCCCGTGGAGAATCCAACCTGGTCATGACCCCGTGAACCTGGGTCAGGCTCACCCCATTATCTAACACAGCTATCCCATTGTTTTGTGTGTGATTCACTACAGCTGGAACCATTTAGGATACCTAGTCAGTTGCCTAACTGAATGTATCGGAGAGGTGTGGGGGGCTGCCTTAATCAACATCCACGTCTTCGGCACCTGGGGAACAGTGGGTTAACTGCCTTGCTCAGGGGCAGAATGACAGATTTTTACCTTGTCAGCTCGGGGATTCGATCCAGCAACCTTCCGGTTACTGGCCCAACATTCTTTAATTGTCTGCACTGTTCAGGAGCCAGCTACTGCTGGGACCCATTTTCTGCACTGTTCAGGAGCCAGCTACTGCTGGGACCCATTTTCTGCACTGTTCAGGAGCTAGCTACTGCTGGGACCCATTTTCTGCACTGTTCAGGAGCCAGCTACTGCTGGGACCCATTTTCTGCACTGTTCAGGAGCCAGCTACTGCTGGGACCCATTGTCTGCACTGTTCAGGAGCTAGCTACTGCTGGGACCCATTGCACTGTTCAGGAGCTAGCAACTGCTGGGACCCATTGTCTGCACTGTTCAGGAGCTAGCTACTGCTGGGACCCATTGTCTGCACTGTTCAGGAGCCAGCTACTGCTGGGACCCATTGTCTGCACTGTTCAGGAGCTAGCTACTGCTGGGACCCATTGTCTGCACTGTTCAGGAGCCAGCTACTTCTGGGACCCATTGTCTGCAGTGTTCAGGAGCTAGCTACTGCTGGGACCCATTGTCTGCAGTGTTCAGGAGTTAGCTTCTGCTGGGACCCATTGTCTGCAGTGTTCATGAGCTAGCTACTGCTGGGACCCATTGTCTGCAGTGTTCAGGAGCTAGCTTCTGCTGGGACCCATTGTCTGCAGTGTTCAGGAGCTAGCTACTGCTGGGACCCATTGTCTGCAGTGTTCAGGAGCTAGCTACTGCTGGGACCCATTGTCTGCACTGTTCAGGTGCTAGCTTCTGCTGGGACCCATTGTCTGCACTGTTCAGGTGCTAGCTTCTGCTGGGACCCATTGTCTGCACTGTTCAGGTGCTAGCTTGTGCTGGGACCCATTGTCTGCACTGTTCAGGAGCTAGCTTCTTGGAGTGGTCTCAAAGTTCCATTCAGTCCTAAACTTGGCATTCTTTGTCGTATTGAACCATAGAAATGTTGTTCTCCCATCTTTTTAAAAGCAAATGTAATTTCCTTTTGTTTCTATGCTGGCACTTTAAGATGGGCGAACTGGGTTAACAAGGAGCTTGTGCTATAGTGTGGTATAAGACCTGTTAAAGTGACTGGAACTGGAAACATGTTATGGATACGAAGGATATCAACACACTAACACGCCAGCAGTTAGGCAACTGACTAGGTATCCTAAATGGTTCCAGCTGTATACTGATTGAACTTGCTCTGCTGGGAGTTTACCTCCATATTTCAATTTTTGAATTCTGCTTTTCCACTAAAATCGTTAATAACACTGACAACTAAAATATTGTGTTATTGTTGTTAGTGTTATGCTGATTAAAAATAATAATAAAAAATGAACCCGAAAGGTTATTCGAGTAACCATTAAAGGGGTTTCTTTGAAGAGCCCTTTTAATGGGGTTCTTCAAATAACTTTTAGAGGTTCTCCCACAGTTTCAATTTGTAGAACCCCTAAAGGTTACTCCAGAAATCTAGAGTGTACTGTGTGATTTTTTTTCTTTCCATGGTACCTCACAATATTTGGTCCAGTGTGTTATTTGATGTTTTATATTAAAAAAATCTTTGTCTGTCTCTGCTCATCCCCCAATGCCTCTGAGAGTGCTAGACCATCCAACTTGGCCAAATGATGGTTTAGTGACAGGAGTGACACCAGAGTAATTGGGCTTACAAAAGCCTGCATCTCATAATGGCTTTGCATCAATCCTACCCTTCTCAGTACACATTGATTACACACTTGACTGGGCCACAGACCAGCTGAGAAGCCCAGGCTCAGACTTTACTGCAGTGGGGGTAGGGGAGAGAAGGGCTGTTCAGAACCAGGCTCAGGAGTGACTGGGGCTAGGGGAGAGAAGGGCTGTTCAGAACCAGGCTCAGGAGTGACTGGGGGTAGGGGAGAGAAGGGCTGTTCAGAACCAGGCTCAGGAGTGACTGGGGCTAGGGGAGAGAAGGGCTTTTCAGAACCAGGCTCAGGAGTGACTGGGGCTAGGGGAGAGAAGGGCTGTTCAGAACCAGGCTCAGGAGTGACTGGGGCTAGGGGAGAGAAGGGCTGTTCAGAACCAGGCTCAGGAGTGACTGGGGCTAGGGGAGAGAAGGGATATTAAGAGAAAAGACAGGGGGGTGGAAACACACACCCTTCGGCTTTTGGCACATTAGAATTTTACGCTTAACTGAACATCAAAGAGATGCCTTATCTGGCCTTATCAGACAGAGGCAGCCGGCAGCAGGGTGGGCAGGGCCTACCCGTCACAGCCTCCCCCAGCCTGCACCAGCCTGCCCCAGCCTCCCCCAGCCTGCTCCAGCCTGACCCAGCCTGCCCTAGCCTCCCCCAGCCTGACCCAGCCTCCCCCAGCCTCCCCCAGCCTCACCAGCCTCCCCAAGCCTCCTCCAGCCTGACCCAGCCTGCCCCAGCCTCCCCAAGCCTGCCCCAGCCTCGCCAGACTCCTTGCCCCAAAGTGCCACAATTGACAATCTCCTTATTTCACCCCGAAAAAAAGGAATTACTCAGCGAAAAAGAGTGACTCATGCACTGTTGATACTGGAGGGGGAATATTTTGGAGAAGCAGGCCATGACACTCTCCTCTTCCTCTGCTCCCACAAAGAAAGAAAGAAAGAAAGGTTGATTCACAAAGGAGCACACATATCATGGGAAGATTTTAGAAGTAGGGTTGGACTGGTATGCTGCGATTCAACAAGTTCACTGTCATTTGCTGTTAAGCCAGGGGGAAGAAACCATTTTCATGTGGGCCAGCTGGCTGCCAGAGTTTTTCTTCTTATTCTATTATTCAACTGATAGTGTTTCTGTCCAGTGATCTGAAGTGTCTCTATCTCTGTGTCTGTGTGTGTATGCGTGTCTGTCTGTGTGTGTGCATATGCGTGTCTGTCTGTGTGTGTATGCGTGTCTGTCTGTGTGCGTATGCGTGTCTGTCTGTGTTCTTTTGCGTGTCTGTCTGTCTGTGTGTGTATGCGTGTCTGTCTGTGTGTGTGCATATGCGTGTCTGTGTGTGTGTGTATGCGTGTCTGTCTGTGTGTGTATGCGTGTCTTTCTGTGTTCTTTTGCGCGTCTGTCTGTGTGTGTATGCGTGTCTGTCTGTGTGTGTATGCGTGTCTGTCTGTGTGCGTATGCGTGTGTGTGTGTGTGTGTGTGTGTGTGTGTGTGTGTGTGTGTGTATGCGTGTGTGTGTGATTGTGTTCAGTGGAACGTGTCTCATCTGCAGCCCTGTCCTCCAGTGTGCTACCATGGCTGGGTTGGCCCTGGGTTGGCCCTGGGTTGGAGAGGTGCTTCAGAGAAACAGCGGGGGCACTCCAAACAGATAGAGAGACACGGGTGTGGGTTGTAGGGAGGAGATGTGTTGCTCCCCTAAGGCACTGGACACGCCAGCCAGCCAGATCCTACTGTATAATCCACAGCACAGTGGCCTTCTTCAGCCCGGGAGTGTGCAGAGAGAGATAGGACTGGATCAGAGCAATAGCTGAGCTCCGTCCAAACTCACCATCCTCCACATGGCTGCATGGCTCACAGGAAATGAGGAAATGAAAAATGAAAAACAAACACCTTTCGAACTAATCTATTGAAGAAAATTGTTATGATGTATATATAGACCTGTTTAGAATGTTCAAGCCCTGAGTAATGTGTTGTCATTTAGATAAACTGGCATCATTAGTCAGTGTATTCAGTGATGTTATGATGACTACTACTGACATTGGATAGATGGTCCCTCATTACTGGTCCTTCACCAGGTTCATTAGGGTAGGAAAGATCATCTCTGTGGGGACCAACACCAGTTAACTGTTTGGTTTCTGAGAGCGGAATGTTTTGAATCTGTGAAAACTGATATGGGTTTAAATAGATCTAACGTAGATGTGTGCTGCAGAACATTTGGTAGTCCACATCATGCATACAGAGTTTTTAAATAGGCTTGAGAGAAAGGTTGTTTTTTTTCTACATGAATTGGTTTGTTAAACCGAGAGATAGCAGAGTTGTTCACGACCAAGGATGCTCTTTTATTCTCAGCCTCGGCTCCTCAATTGAGAGGATCAAAGTAGGAATCGATTTTCCGTATGAGGAGAATCTTCTAGCACTGCCAGCCAGAGAGACCAACAGACAGACAGGTACATAGATACTGTGCTGCCTGCGCTGTCTCACATTGTCCCCCACATTAGGAGTCTCAGTTAATAACGCCATGCAGATATTTAGCCTTAAATGGAGCTCCCCACCAGCTCAGGGGCATTGTCTCACTGAGACTCCTAATACTTAGTGAGAGCTCAGGGGCATTGTCTCACTGAGACTCCTAATACTTAGTGAGAGCTCAGGGGGCAATGTCTCACTAAGACTCCTAATACTTAGTGAGAGAGCTCACAGACTCCTAATACTTAGTGGGCAATGTCTCACTAAGACTCCCTTAGTGAATATGTCTCACTGAGTGAGAGCTCAGGGGCAAGCTGTCTCACTGAGACTCCTAATACTTAGTGAGAGCTCAGGGGCAATGTCTCACTGAGACTCCTAATACTTAGTGAGAGCTCAGGGGAATGTCTCACTGAGACTCCTAATACTTAGTGAGAGCTCAGGGGCAATGTCTCACTGAGACTCCTAATACTTAGTGAGAGCTCAGGCGGCAATGTCTCACTGAGACTCCTAATACTTAGTGAGAGCTCAGGGGCAATGTCTCACTGAGACTCCTAATACTTAGTGAGAGCTCAGGGGCAATGTCTCAATGAGACTCCTAATACTTAGTGAGAGCTCAGGGGCAATGTCTCACTAAGACTCCTAATACTTAGTGAGAGCTCAGGGGGCAATGTCTCACTGAGACTCCTAATACTTAGTGAGAGCTCAGGGGGAATGTCTCACTGAGACTCCTAATACTTAGTGAGAGCTCAGGGGCAATGTCTCACTGAGACTCCTAATACTTAGTGAGAGCTCAGGGGGCAATGTCTCACTGAGACTCCTAATACTTAGTGAGAGCTAGTGAGAGCTCAGGGGCAATGTCTCACTGAGACTCCTAATACTTAGTGAGAGCTCAGGGGCAATGTCTCAATGAGACTCCTAATACTTAGTGAGAGCTCAGGGGGCAATGTCTCACTAAGACTCCTAATACTTAGTGAGAGCTCAGGGGGCAATGTCTCACTGAGACTCCTAATACTTAGTGAGAGCTCAGGGGGCAATGTCTCACTGAGACTCCTAATACTTAGTGAGAGCTCAGGGGCAAGTGAGAGCTCAGGGGCAATGTCTCACTGAGACTCCTAATACTTAGTGAGAGCTCAGGGGCAATGTCTCACTGAGACTCCTAATACTTAGTGAGAGCTCAGGGGCAATGTCTCACTGAGACTCCCTAATACTTAGTGAGAGCTCAGGGGCAATGTCTCACTGAGACTCCTAATACTTAGTGAGAGCTCAGGGGCAATGTCTCACTGAGACTCCTAATACTTAGTGAGAGCTCAGGGGGCAAATGTCTCAGCTCAGGGGGCAAGACTCCTAATACTTAGTGAGAGCTCAGGGGCAATGTCTCACTGAGACTCCTAATACTTAGTGAGAGCTCAGGGGCAATGTCTCACTAAGACTCCTAATACTTAGTGAGAGCTCAGGGGCAATGTCTCACTGAGACTCCTAATGAGAGCTTAGTGAGAGCTCAGGGGGAATGTCTCACTGAGACTCCTAATACTTAGTGAGAGCTCAGGGGCAATGTCTCACTGAGACTCCTAATACTTAGTGAGAGCTCAGGGGGCAATGTCTCACTGAGACTCCTAATACTTAGTGAGAGCTCAGGGGCAATGTCTCACTGAGACTCCTAATACTTAGTGAGAGCTCAGGGGCAATGTCTCACTGAGACTCCTAATACTTAGTGAGAGCTCAGGGGCAATGTCTCACTGAGACTCCTAATACTTAGTGAGAGCTCAGGGGGCAATGTCTCACTGAGACTCCTAATACTTAGTGAGAGCTCAGGGGGCAATGTCTCACTGAGACTCCTAATACTTAGTGAGAGCTCAGGGGGCAATGCTCTGAGACTCCTAATACTTAGTGAGAGCTCAATGTCTCACTGAGACTCCTAATACTTAGTGAGAGCTCAGGGGCAATGTCTCACTGAGACTCCTAATACTTAGTGAGAGCTCAGGGGCAATGTCTCACTGAGACTCCTGAGAATACTTAGTGAGAGCTCAGGGGCAATGTCTCACTGAGACTCTAATACTTAGTGAGCTCAGGGGCAATGTCTCACTGAGACTCCTAATACTTAGTGAGAGCTCAGGGGCAATGTCTCACTGAGACTCCTAATACTTACTTAGTGAGAGCTCAGGGGCAATGTCTCACTGAGACTCCTAATACTTAGTGAGAGCTCAGGGGCAATGTCTCACTAAGACTCCTAATACTTAGTGAGAGCTCAGGGGGCAATGTCTCACTAAGACTCCTAATACTTAGTGAGAGCTCAGGGGCAATGTCTCACTGAGACTCCTAATACTTAGTGAGAGCTCAGGGGGCAATGTCTCACTGAGACTCCTAATACTTAGTGAGAGCTCAGGGGCAATGTCTCACTGAGACTCCTAATACTTAGTGAGAGCTCAGGGGGCAATGTCTCACTGAGACTCCTAATACTTAGTGAGAGCTCAGGGGGCAATGTCTCACTGAGACTCCTAATACTTAGTGAGAGCTCAGGGGCAATGTCTCACTGAGACTCTAATACTTAGTGAGAGCTCAGGGGGCAATGTCTCAGGGGGAATGTCTCACTGAGACTCTAATACTTAGTGAAGCTCAGGGGGCAATGTCTCACTGAGACTCCTAATACTTAGTGAGAGCTCAGGGGCAATGTCTCACTGAGACTCCTAATACTTAGTGAGAGCTCAGGGGCAATGTCTCACTGAGACTCCTAATACTTAGTGAGAGCTGAGAGCTCAGGGGGCAATGTCTCACTGAGACTCCTAATACTTAGTGAGAGCTCAGGGCAATGTCTCACTGAGACTCCTAATACTTAGTGAGAGAGAGCTCACAGACTCCTAATACTTAGTGGGCAATGTCTCACTGAGACTCCTAATACTTAGTGAGAGCTCAGGGGGGGCAATGTCTCACTGAGACTCCTAATACTTAGTGAGAGCTCAGGGGCAATGTCTCACTGAGACTCCTAATACTTAGTGAGAGCTCAGGGGCAATGTCTCACTGAGACTCCTAATACTTAGTGAGAGCTCAGGGGCAATGTCTCACTGAGACTCCTAATACTTAGTGAGAGCTCAGGGGCAATGTCTCACTGGAGACTCCTAATACTTAGTGAGAGCTCAGGGGCAATGTCTCACTGAGACTCCTAATACTTAGTGAGAGCTCAGGGGCAATGTCTCACTGAGACTCCTAATACTTAGTGAGAGCTCAGGGGGCAATGTCTCACTAAGACTCCTAATACTTAGTGAGAGCTCAGGGGCAATGTCTCACTGAGACTCCTAATACTTAGTGAGAGCTCAGGGGGCAATGTCTCACTGAGACTCCTAATACTTAGTGAGAGCTCAGGGGCAATGTCTCACTGAGACTCCTAATACTTAGTGAGAGCTCAGGGGGCAATGTCTCACTGAGACTCCTAATACTTAGTGAGAGCTCAGGGGCAATGTCTCACTGAGACTCCTAATACTTAGTGAGAGCTCAGGGGCAATGTCTCACTGAGACTGAGAGCCTAATACTTAGTGAGAGCTCAGGGGCAATGTCTCACTGAGACTCCTAATACTTAGTGAGAGCTCAGGGGGCAATGTCTCACTGAGACTCCTAATACTTAGTGAGAGCTCAGGGGCAATGTCTCACTGAGACTCCTAATACTTAGTGAGAGCTAGTGAGCTCAGGGGCAATGTCTCACTGAGACTCCTAATACTTAGTGAGAGCTCAGGGGCAATGTCTCACTGAGACTCCTAATACTTAGTGAGAGCTCAGGGGCAATGTCTCACTGAGACTCCTAATACTTAGTGAGAGCTCAGGGGGCAATGTCTCACTGAGACTCCTAATACTTAGTGAGAGCTCAAAGACACGTTGTTATATTGGCCTTTCCCAGAGGACCCCTGAGATCAAAGAATGTGCTGCTGGGCTCTCCAAAACAACTGTTCCCCTCTGTGCTGTGTCTCAGTGGGACGGCCCTTTATTAACGAGCGAAGGCCCAGTAATTAATTGTGGGATGAGTGACAGAGGAGCCATTATCCCGGCAGGAAGCAAGGAAGTGGTCCTGGCACTCAGTGGTGGGTAGCGGCCACAGAGGAGCAGGAATTGACACTGTGTGCAGATTTCACCAACAGCACATTTACTGAGCCCCCTGCACAGAAACCAGTGGCCCATTACTCACTGTGTAACCAGAGGCCACTGTACTGCCACGCCTTGCCCAGGGAAGAGCCGCACAGGGTCAAGACCCCCTTCCCAGTCTTCTCTTCTCATACAGGAGTGACGATAAGCTATCTTGTTTTTTACATTACAAAACACTTTACAAGTAAAACATCAAGATCAGATTGGTTCCCTGCATGCTTTGTTATTGAAAGCAGCCAGTATGTCTAATATCTCAGTCTACTGGGGTTTGTTGCACCTCTGTCATCAAGGGATATTTCCATGTCAGCTATGATATCATAACAGTTTTTTTATAAAGCTGTTTGCTTTTCTATTAGTTAGACATTTTTTATATCTATCTACAATGAAAAAAATATAAATACAACATACAACAATTTCAAATACTTTTTGTGAGTTAAAGTTCATATAAGGAAATCAGTCATTTGAAGAAAAAAAAATGTATTCACATCCGCCACGCTGATCCTCAACACTGGGGCCCCTCAGGGGTGTGTGCTTAGTCCCCTCCTCTACTCCCTGTTCACCCACAACTGCGTGGCCAAACATGACTCCAACGTTAAGTTTGCTGATGACACAACAGTGGTAGGCCTGATCACTGACAACGATGAGACAGCCTATATGGAGGAGGTCAGAGACCTGGCAGTGTGGTGCTAAGACAACAACCTCTCCCTCACTGTGAGCAAGACAAAGGAGCTGTTCGTGGACTATTGGAAAAGGAGGGCCGAACAGGCCCCCATTAACTTTGACAGGGCTGTAGTGGAGCGTGTCAAGAGTTTCAAGTTTATTGGTGTCCACATCACCAATGAACTATCTTGATCCAAACACACAAAGACAGTGGTGAAGAGTGCATGACAACACCTTTCTTTCTCAGGAGACTGAAAAGATGTGGCATGGGTCCCCAGATCCTCAAAAAGTTCTACAGGGGGATCACGTGACCCTTGAACGAGAGGCCGCATGAACTTAGAGCTCCGGACAAGTCGTTTCCAATTCCTAATCTTACCTCCACTCCAAGTTCAAACTCATTTAGCTTTAGTAAAAAAAGTAATGGCGGCTACAAAAGGCGACACTACAGGTGACATTTTTACCTGGACTCGAGCATTAGCGACGGGAAAAGCCTCCAAGAAGAAGCTAGCTTCAGAAAAAGCTAGCGCCATTAGCCAGGAGCAAGAGGACCCGCTCCCCCCCGAGGCCCAACGAATGCCAACCTCGCACTCTGTCGATTAGATCCTTTCTGAGTTGAGATTCTCAGCTCAGTGCGATAGGGGGCAAGGTGACAATCCTGGAAAACGCTTTGCCTGACATCAACAGCAAGATGTCCAGGTGCCCCGCGTTTATGGTTGAGGCAGAGGGGCGAATCCTATCCATGGAAAACTTATTGACAGACGCCATGGAAACAATAGCATATGCTAAAAAGACAATAGAGCATCTGCAAGAGAAAACAGAGGACCTGGAAAACAGGGGCGAAGGAATAATTGTGTTCTATTAAATCTGGGCGAAAAAGAAGAGGAAAACATGCCACTGATCCGCTACCTGCAAGACAAACTTCCCTTCAAAACCCCCAAAGAGGCAAAACGTTTTTTGAAAGACAATCCTGGTCAATGTGAAACAGACCCATGAATAAATGCGATTAATGCTATTACTAAAGGAGTGTGGTCTGGACGGGGGCTACGTTGTCATTTACTCAATGTGGAGAGGAGATGATGAGGCATTTCTTTGGTGGGGAGGGGGAGACGTTGTGCGTTGCTAACTTTTTTTTCGGAACACATGATTGAGACTGAGCTGGGGGGTAATAGATCCAATGGGATGTGTCGAGTTGTTTGGGAACTCAGCTGGGGTGTTCAGAGATTGTTATTTTATGTACACCATTTATTTTCCTTTTATGTGAACGCAGCTGTAACTATTATCCACTTTTACCCAGCGATGACTTGCACTAAAGTTCGATTACTGTTCGATGACGATGACTAGCACCATAAATCTATTGACATGGAACTGCCATGGTCTAGGTCATGCAGTAAAACGGAAAAAGATACTATGTGCTCTAAATAGGAAAAAGCAGACATCGGCTATTACAAGAGACACACCTCTGTGATGCTGAACATGCCAAACTCCGCAGAGCTTGGGTGGAACAGGTGTATTTCAAACAGTAGAGGCACAGCCATACTTATCCATAACAATGTTCCATTCATATTTGACAAAAACATATCTGATCCGGAGGGAAGATTTATTTTGATAACTGGGTCACTATATGGTCAACCAATTACTACCTTAAACATATACGCCCCTAACACAGATACTCCTGCTTTCATGTCAAAAATGATAACCCTGTTTAATGAGCATTGTGTTTCCTTTGGCGTGGTGGCCGGAGATTTTAATTGTACCCTTAACCCAACCCTAGACAAATCATCTCGAGTCCCCACCACAAATCCTAGCTCTGCAAAGATGTTGAACTCTCTTACTAAAGAGATGGGACTGATATATATCTGGAGAGAGACTAATAGCTCATCTATAGACTATACATACTACTCTAATGTCCATAACACCTACTCCCGTATAGATTACATTTGTATCCCAAAGAGTTTCGTAAATTCAGCCACATGTACAATCGGACCCATAGCACTTTCAGATCACGCCTTTGTCCACCTCCGATTGGACCTCTGCAAAAACATCCCGAGGTCAAAGAGCTGGAAATCCAGCACCTTCCATGCTATCAAACGAAGCGTTCCATACATTGGTAACTACATGGATAGACAACTACACACAAGACAACAAAGATTCTCCTGTTTCATCTAATTGCATATGCTTCCTCTAAGAAAAAAGCAATGGAAGCACACAGGCTAGATCTTGAGAGGGAGCTGGAATGCTGTGAAAAAATACATAAACAATCCCCAGACAGCACCTCCTGGAGCCATCACGGTTGACAACTCCATCGTGTCCTCCTCCCAGAGCGCTAAGAACCTTGGCGTGATCCTGGACAACACCCTGTCGTTCTCAACTAACATCAAGGCGGTGGACCGTTCCTGTAGGTTCATGCTCTACAACATCCGCAGAGTACGACCCTGCCTCACACAGGAAGCGGCGCAGGTCCTAATCCAGGCACTTGTCATCTCCCGTCTGGATTACTGCAACTCGCTGTTGGCTGGGCTCCCTGCCTGTGCCATTAAACCCCTACAACTCATCCAGAACGCCGCAGCCCGTCTGGTGTTCAACCTTCCCAAGTTCTCTCACGTCACCCCGCTCCTCCGCTCTCTCCACTGGCTTCCAGTTGAAGCTCGCATCCGCTACAAGACCATGGTGCTTGCCTACGGAGCTGTGAGGGGAACGGCACCTCAGTACCTCCAGGCTCTGATCAGGCCCTACACCCAAACAAGGGCACTGCGTTCATCCACCTCTGGCCTGCTCGCCTCCCTACCACTGAGGAAGTACAGTTCCCGCTCAGCCCAGTCAAAACTGTTCGCTGCTCTGGCCCCCAATGGTGGAACAAACTCCTCACGACGCCAGGACAGCGGAGTCAATCACCACCTTCCGGAGACACCTGAAACCCCACCTCTTTAAGGAATACCTAGGATAGGATAAAGTAATCCTTCTCACCCCCCTTAAAAGATTTAGATGCACTATTGTAAAGTGGCTGTTCCACTGGATGTCATAAGGTGAAAGCACCAATTTGTAAGTCGCTCTGGATAAGAGCGTCTGCTAAATGACTTAAATGTAATGTAAATGTAATCTTAAAGCAGCCAAAGCCAAACTGAATTTGGACAACACTCGGGAGATAAAAAAAAACAGAAATACCATGAGTATAGCAGAAATACCATGAGTATAGCAGAAATACCATGAGTATAGCAATAGGCCCAGTAGATTGCTTGCTTACCAATTAAAAAAGGAGCAGTCAGAGCGTACAATCATGGCTATCCGAACAGCAGAGGACAATGTCACATATGACCCAAAAAAAGATCAATTTAACTTTTCATGATTTTTACTGCAAACTATATACCTCTGAGAGAAAACACACAGAGGCAGAACTCCACTCTTTCCTAGAGGGAATCTCGCTACCTAAACTATCAGAGACCGACCAAGAAGATCTCAACTCCCCCTTCACTCCTGAGGAGATCCTGGAGGCAATTACCTCCATGCCACCTAATAAGTCCCCAGGCCCAGATGGATTCCCCAGAGAGTTCTACAAAGATTTTTGGCCCCAGCTCCACCCTATCTTCATGCCAATGCTGGAGGATTTTTGCAAAAACGGAGTTCTCCCAGACTCAATGCACACAGCTCGCATTACAGTGTTGCTCAAAAAGGACAAGGACCCCCTATCCTGCTCATCCTCCCGGCCCATAAGCTTGTTGGATTTCGACTATAAAATAATTACCAAATTGCTCGTCAAAAGACTAAACACTCGTCTTCCCAAAACAATAAACGCGGACCAAACTGGATTAATTAGAGACAGATACTCTTCTGATAACATTCGCCATCTTTTTGATATTATTGATCAAGTAAACGCACAGAAGACCCCTGTCCTGCTGGCTTCACTGGATGCTGAGAAGGCGTTTGACAGGATGGAGTGGAGCTTTCTGTTTTCAGTCTTAGAAAAGTTCAATATGGGCCCAAATTTTATTAAATGGATTAAATCACTATACTCTCATCCAAATGCCATGGTGACTACTAATGGACTCTGACAGATTCCCTCTGGAACGGGGCACAAGACAAGGGTGCTCGCTGTCCACCCTGCTCTACTTGTTGGGGGCGGAGCCTCTGGCAGAGCTGATAGGGAGCAATCCAAGTATTAGGGGTGTTTCTGCAGGCGGCCTGCAGCACAAGATTTCGCTTTACGCGGATGATGTCTTGCTCTACATATCCAACCCTGAGAAATCCCTCCTTCCCATTTTAGACACAATTGCTCAGTATGGCAAGTTTTCAGGTTATAAGATCAATTTTAACAAATCCACTGTCTGCCCTCTCAATATTACACTCACCAGCTCTATGAAGACACTATGTCCTTTCCAATGGAAAACACAGGGGTTTCAATACCTCGGGATCTTCATAACACCAGATCTGAATAGCCTTTTCAAGGAGAATTATCTTCCACTCCTGGATCGAATCAAGAACGAATCAAGAACGATCTCCAAACCTGGATCTCCCTTCCAATTAGCTTAGTAGGAAGACTTAATGTCATCCGTATGAACGTCCTCCCTAGACTGAACTACTTATTTCAGATGCTCCCATGCTATCTCCCAGTTTCCTTTTCAAAACAACTAACCAAAGCATCACCAAATGTATATGGAGCAATAAAAAACCTAGGATCAAGTTCTCCACTCTTTCGAAACCTGAATCTAAGGGTGGTCTTGCCCTTCCCTCCCTTCAATTGTACTACTGGTCTGCCTAAATCCGCAACATGCTAACATGGATCACAAACAGACAAGAGTCAACGTGGATTCAGACAGAAGCCCAATCCTGTGGTTCATTGCCCTTAAGCTCAATTATATTCATTAATAACTTTAGTGAAGTGGGCAACATAGCCAAAACCTTTGTGATTTACAGCACCCTACTAGCGTCGAGGGACTGCATTTCCTCCCAAATATGTTCTCACTCGCCTATAGTACTCTAGAAATACTCTAGAAATCAGACCTATGTCATCAGAAAACCACTACACTGAAATCCTTTCAAGAGCTCTGCAGTGAATTCAATGTGCCAAGATCCCTTTTTTATATCTTCAAGTTAGACATGTCATTTCCTCATTTACCTCCAAGAGGAGGTTTAGAACTCAGTTGAATGAAGTTGAAACCCTTCTTGTCACAGCACAATCCATTAAAGGCAAAATATCTTATATCTATAGACTCCTTTCTGAGAAAGGAGGCTCCTCCTTTACTCCTCTGAAAATAATCTGGGAAAAGGACCTTGGTCTGACTATCAGTGATGAGCTATGGGCGGAGGTTTGCGACAGGGTATACTGCACATCTACTAATGTAAAAATGAAAGAATCTAATTACACATTTTTGTACAAATGTTATTACACTCCTTTGAGACTCCATAGAATGAAAACAGATACAGTATACCAGGCGGTGTCAGAGGAAGGCCCAAAAAATGGTCAACGACTCCAGTCACCCAAGTCACAGACTGTTCTCTCTACTACCGCACAGCAAGCAGACCGGAGCACAAAGTCTAGGTCCAAAAGGCTCCTTAACAGCTTCTACTCCCAAAGCCATAAGACTGCTGAACAGTTCATCAAAAAGCAAATCCGTATTATTTACATCGACCCCCCACTTTGTGTGTACACTGCTGCTGTTTATTATCTGCATAGTCACTTTACATGTACAAATGACCTCAACTAACCTGTACCCCGCAAATACCCCCTGTATATAGTCTCGTTATTGTTATTTTATTGTGCTATTTTGTATAATTTTTTTACTTTATTTAGTCAATATTTTCTTAACTCTATTTCTTGAACTGCATTGTTGGTTAAGGGGCTTGTAAGTCAGCATTTCACCATAAGGTCTACACCTGTTGTATTCGGCACAAGTGACTAATAACATTTGATTTGATTTGATACCTTTTTAAAAAAGTAGGGGTGTGGATCAGAAAACCAGTCAGTATCTGGTGTGACCATCATTTGCCTCATACACAGAGTTGATCAGGCTGTTGATTGTGGCCTGTGGAACGTTCTCCCACTCCTCTTCAATGGCTGTGCGAAGTTGCTGGATATTGGCGGGAACTGAAACACGCTGTCGTACACGTCAATCCAGAGCATCCCAAACATGCTCAATGGGTGACATGTCTGGTGAGTATGCAGGCCATGGAAGAACTTTGACATTTTCAGCTTCCAGGAATTATGTACAGATCCTTGCGACATTGGGCCGTGCACTATCATGCTGAAACACGAGGTGATGGCGGCGGATGAATGGCACGACAATGGGCCTCAAGATCTTGTCACGGTATCTTTTTGCATTCAAATTGCCATTAATAAAATGCTAAAAAGTGTCAGTTGTCCGTAGCTTATGCCTGCCCACACCAAACCCCACCACCACCATGGGGCACTCTGTTCACAACGTTGACATCAGCAAACCGCTCGCCCACACAACACCATACACACTGTCTGCCATCTGACCGGTACAGTTGAAACCGGGATTCATCCGTGAAGAGCACACTCCTCCAGCATGCCAGTGGCCATCGAAGGTGAGCATTTGCCCACTGAAGTCGGTTACGATGCCGAACTGCAGTCAGGTCAAGACCCTGGTGAGGACCATGAGCACGCAGATGAGCTTCCCTGAGACGGTTTATGACAGTTTCTACCAGAAATTATTTGGTTGTGCAAACCCACAGTTTCATCAGCTGTCCAGGTGGCTGGTCTCAGACGATTCCGCAGGTGAAGAAGCCAGATGTGGATGTCCTGGCTGGCGTGGTGACACATGGTCTGCGGTTGTGAGGCCGGTTGGATTTACTGCCAAATTGTCTAAAACAATGTTGGAGGCAGCTTATGGTAGAGAAATTAACATAAAATGATCTGGCAACAACTGTGATGTCCATTCCTGCAGTCAGCATGGCAATTGCACGCTCCCTCAAAACTTGAGACATCTGTGGCATTGTGTTGTGTGACAAAACTGCACATTTTAGAATGGCCCTTTATTGTTCCCAGCACAAGGTGCACCTGTGTAATGATCATGCTGTTTAATCAGCTTTGTGATATGCCACACCTTTCAGGTTGATGGATTATCTTGGCATGGAGAAATGCTCAGTAACAGGGATGTAAACCAATTTGTGCACAACATTTTAGAGAAATAATGTTTTTGTTAATACAGAACATTTCTGGGATGCTTTATTTCAGCTCATGATACATTGGATCACAATTTTACATGTTGTGTTTATATTATATTTTTGTTCAGTATACATTGGAGTCCAGAATAGCAAACTCACAGTGTTTAATCCATATATTTCCCAGGGTGAGTTTAGAAGCTGCTAGTTGGAGTTTGATTAGGTAGAATAAGGAGTCTGCTGTGTAGCTAGCATTTAATTGGAGCAGCTCTCAGATGATTTGGAGGGTTGTGTTTTTTTTACCATGCGTAGGGGGCCCATTTCAAGGATTACAGTGACGGAGACTGTAAATGAGATTAAGAGACTAGAAATGGAATAGGGAAAGAACAGTGACTAAGCAATGGTGGAGAAATGTATATGAAAACAGCAACAGATCCTTTTTTCTGCTTACTCTGCTCTCAGAGAGAGAGTGAGCGAGCGAAAGAAAATGAGAGAGAGAGAGAGAGAGAGAGAGTGAGAGGGAAACAGAGTGAAAAAGAGGGGGGGAGAGACAGAGGGAGAGGGAGACAGAGAGAGAGAGACAGAGAGAGAGAGAAAGAGAGAGAGAGAGAGACAGAGAGAGAAATGATTCCGCCTCCCGTCTCTGGCTTTTAATGTTTCAACAGAGAAAAGTGCTTAGCTGTGTGATAACTGGGATATGCACAATAAGGTTAATGGAAACACTGTCAACAGGCTGTAAACTGCCTGAGCCGCCTTAATGGGGTGCTAATCAGCATCAGGGAACGGCCCTTCAGGGGGGAATACACAGCTGCCTCAGAGACAATACTGTTACAGATCTGTCGGCCTGCCACCGAGGAGGGCCTGCTCCTTCATTGCATGGCTTACTGCATTAGTGTCCCATGTACTGCATGGCGTGCATCATAGCATAGCCAGCATTACAAGTAGAGCACACATCGGATGCAGTCGTGTTATCTTTATTTATTTTAATCTTTATCTTTAACT
This sequence comes from Oncorhynchus nerka, assembly GCF_034236695.1. Taxonomy (NCBI): domain Eukaryota; kingdom Metazoa; phylum Chordata; class Actinopteri; order Salmoniformes; family Salmonidae; genus Oncorhynchus; species Oncorhynchus nerka. The sequence goes on from NC_088415.1 coordinate 13,807,224, forward strand.
CTGCATTGTTGGATAAGGACCTGTAAGTAAACATTTCGCTGTTGGTCTACACCTGTTGTTTACTAGGCATGTGACAAATCACATTTCACTGTTGGTCTACACCTGTTGTTTACTAGGCATGTGACAAATAACATTTCACTGTTGGTCTACACCTGTTGTTTACTAGGCATGTGACAAATCACATTTCACTGTTGGTCTACACCTGTTGTTTACTAGGCATGTGACAAATAACATTTCACTGTTGGTCTACACCTGTTGTTTACTAGGCATGTGACAAATCACATTTCAGGCATGTGACAAATCACATTTCACTGTTGGTCTACACCTGTTGTTTACTAGGCATGTGACAAATCACATTTCACTGTTGGTCTACACCTGTTGTTTACTAGGCATGTGACAAATCACATTTCACTGTTGGTCTACACCTGTTCTTTACTAGGCATGTGACAAATCACATTTCACTGTTGGTCTACACCTGTTCTTTACTAGGCATGTGACAAATCACATTTCACTGTTGGTCTACACCTGTTGTTTACTAGGCATGTGACAAATCACATTTCACTGTTGGTCTACACCTGTTCTTTACTAGGCATGTGACAAATCACATTTCACTCTTTTAGGCATGTCTACACCTGTCTACACCTGTTGTTTACTAGACATGTGACAAATCACATTTCACTGTTGGTCTACACCTGTTGTTTACTAGACATGTGACAAATCACATTTCACTGTTGGTCTACACCTGTTGTTTACTAGACATGTGACAAATAACATTTCACTGTTGGTCTACACCTGTTGTTTACTAGGCATGTGACAAATAACATTTCACTGTTGGTCTACACCTGTTGTTTACTAGGCATGTGACAAATCACATTTCACTGTTGGTCTACACCTGTTCTTTACTAGGCATGTGACAAATAACATTTCACTGTTGGTCTACACCTGTTGTTTACTAGGCATGTGACAAATCACATTTGATTTGATTCGTGAATCAGTCTATTTGAAATGTATTCTCCTTGTCTTTGTGGAAAGAGTCCCAATTCATCATGACAAACCTCACTTACCTGCCCCGGGCTTTTTAAAATGTCACACTTTGTAACGTTTCTGATAAACAAACCACTTATCTTGTTTCACCCCTAGTATGCAGTCGATTAAAGCTTGTTAATTAAATTTAGCAGACGAGAATGAATGGTGGTGGCATCTTGGGGTTATGTGTGTGTTAAACACATACAGAGGAATTCATTCATGTTCAAACTCCACTGAGAGAAACCATGAGAAATGCCTCTGTCCAGAACACTGTGTGTAACGACTTAGAGAATACTTACATTTATTTTGAATGACCAAAGTAATGATTCATTTTGAATTACACACACACACGTTCATGCTTTTCTGATAAAACTAGTTTTTGTAGTAGTAGTTTTGGGTTTTATAATGTGTCCACTTAAATAATTGAAAACGGTGAAAAACCCATTAAGTTTCATGAGACGTGAGTCCTCACCTAAAATATGTTACTGCTCTTGCTGCAATACTCTGTTAAATGAATCATGATGTTTCTGATGTGCCAGCCACTCAAAGCCTCTCTGTGATGCTCTTCAAGGCCCATGCTGCTTTTACTCTGATGTAGGTAGCAATGAAATCCACTCAGGCCCTGAGTAACCAGATCCACGGTACTTATATGTCAGCCATTGAATAGAGCTCTCTACAGATAGATAGTAGCTCTTAGCCCATCAGAGATGTGCTACTGTACAGCATCACCTGGTTACCAGAATGTTGCTAGTCTGTCCTCGTTTTTCCCCTTTTTCCAAAATGTACAAATTTGGTCAAATGTATTTGGCTGTTACCAGGGAAAGTTTTGCTATTCAGAAGTGTTTGCAGTCATATAGCCTTTGATGTATGCACACTGGACATGATTTAGAATGTTCTGGCACACCAGGTGTTGATGCTGGGTCCCTGGTGACTCGGTGTGGCATATGTGGATCTATTTGGTGTTTTGAATGTCAACCTGGCAATTGACAGAGCAGCGTTGAGAAGCAATCTGAGACATTCATAATCTCCAAAAGGCTAAACCATCTCCATTCTGGAGCCTTCAGTTCTCACTGTGGAGCAAGAGGCTATGCTAGAGGTTATGCTGATAAATCGGATTCATTTGAAGTCAGAACACCACCCCCACCACCTCCCTGCAGGAAGTAAATCTTTCTCTTCATCCACAGAGTATGAAAATTAGATTTATTGATGCACCATATATATAAACCTTTACAAATCACTTGCCAGACACAAGATTTATGGCTGTGTGGGCTGTGGAGTTGCATCATTTTCACCGAGGCGTTGGCTGGCGCTCTGTGTGTCTGTCCTGCAGACTAGAGAGGCTTCTCCTCACCCTCCTCGCCACCACCACCCGCCCACCTCGCCACCAACGCCCGCCCAGAAAAGGCCTCTGATTTATCACATCCACCCTGGCAGACTTTTACAGCCTCCTTGATTATTGTTCAGTGCTAAATGGATAACAGATGATTCTAAATACCCTTTAATACAGAGGGTGTCATTAAGCTGCTGTGGTATCTCTCTCGGGTGGGGATGCGCTCATCGTCATTTTTCTCAGATTGTAATCATTGCATCAATACTGACTTCCGTGTGACTTCCGAGATCGTTTATGCATTGTTTCCTGCAATGTCAATATGAATCCCTGTGATAAATGCCTGGACCCTCTCTGGGCTCTCGATCTGTGCTCACCTCACTAGCACAGGCAGACATGCAGGATTAAGGAAGATGTTAATTTCCCGCTTCATCAGTGTGATTTTCAGAGAAACTTGTGGCTCATCAAATCAGAGATGTATCCAACAGCTGTGTAATAGGGATTTGAACCTATTTTTTGCTTTGGTTTCAAGCCATTCCCACGTTTAATGGCCTCTGTGCGTCTGTACAGGAGTCCTTCTGCCCTGATGTGGAAGTAGTGCCGCTAATGGACATTACTCACTGCTGCTCACCGCTCAATAAACTGGAATCAATACGTCTTCCTTAGCTATGTAGACCAAGTTTTAATTAACGATTATGTTTATTAATCACTTTTATTGTAATGGGTTTGGCTTTGCAAAGAAAATGAGCAGAGTGTTAATTTTTAACTTTATTTGTGATTGTTGATTTTCAGGGCTGTCCCCAGATCCTGCCCACCAGTGACATCCTGGTACCTGCAGGGATCATTCGTCCAATCACGCTGCGAGCCCGGAACCTCCCTCAGCCCCAGTCTGGACAGAAGAACTATGAGTGTGTGTTTAACATCCAGGGCAAGATGCAACGCATCCCAGCTGTACGCTTCAACAGCTCCTGTATCCAATGCCAGAACACCTCAGTGAGTGCCTGGCCTATTAACATGACTGCACTCAATGTGTTTATACAGTATTTACTGTAAAATATCTCATGTATTTTTGTTGGGTTTGGGATCTTGGTGCAAGGTAAAAGCTCAATAAGTACTTTTGTACTATTATGCTGATCATAGACTGATCTTTTGAAGTAGTTTTCTACAGGTCCTATACTAATACTGGTATAGAGACAGAGAATGCCTCTCTCCTCTTGCTCTGCCCCTCCCTCCCCGCTCCCTCACCCTCCCTTCTCCCTCTCCCTACCCCCTTCCTCTCTTGCTCTCTCTCATGGAAATAATATGCAGAAGAAATCAAGGTGACTTTTCATTGAGTCACTGATCAGAAAAAAAATACTTTATCCGCAAAATCAGCAAAGACATCAATTCAGAGCATTAAACTTGTTTTCTCAATCCCAGTGAAACATGTGGCATGTCAAAGAGCTGACATTGAGAGTCTCCTCTCTCCCCATATCTCTCTTCTCTCTCTCTCTCTCTCTCACACTCTGTAGCACCCTCTTTCTATCTCCCTCTGTCTCTTCCTCCCTCTCTCTCTTTCTATCTCCCTCTGTGTCTTCCTCCCTCTCTCTCCTATTCCCTCTCTTTCTTTCTCTCTCCCTCTCTCTTCTTCCCTCTCTCTCCTATTCCCTCTCTATCTTTCTCTCTCCCTCTCTCTTCCTCCCTCTCTCTCCTATTCCCTCTCTTTCTCCCTCTCTTTCTCTCTCCCTCTCTCTTCCTCCCTCTCTCCCTCTGTCTCTCTCTCTCTTTCTCTCTCCCTCTGTCTCTTCCTCCCTCTCTCTCCTATTCCCTCTATCTCTTTATCCCTCTCTTTCTCTCTCCTTCTCTATTCCTCTCTCTACTATTCCCTCTCTCTCTTTCTCCCTCTCTTTCTCTCTCCTTCTCTCTTCCTCTCTCTCCTATTCCCTCTCTCTCTTTCTCCCTCTCTTTCTCTCTCCTTCTCTCTTCCTCTCTCTCCTATTCCCTCTCTCTCTTTCTATCTCCCTCTGTCTATTCCTCCCTCTCTCTCCTATTCCCTCTCTCTCTTTCTCCCTCTCTTTCTCTCTCCCTCTGTCTCATAGTGATGTCACAGACGGCTGCCCTCTGACCCATCTGGTTGACACTGTAACCCCAGGGAATCTTGTAAAACAATTAGCCAGTCACAGGATGTGACTCTTCATTTGGTTGGACAATGTAACACCACGGAAAGGGAATGTGGTGTGGGTGGATGGGCCGGAGTGTTCCTGGGGTAGGACGGTAGGAAAATGACCAGGCTTCTGCCACGGAGTGTGTCCCCTCTAACCCCCCTAACCCCTGCAGATCAAAGCTCAGGCTGTGGGCCACCTTCCTTCGACAGGACAATTGATGTCCCGTGGCAACTTAATAATGAGGATCACGTCTCCGGCACACACACCTCAATGGGTCAGGTTAGGATTGATTGTTGTACTTTCCCTGGCCGACACATGCTGCCTGGTGCGCTACATAGTGAAGGCCTTCGGAAGGACCCTGCCACGAAGAGCAACTGTCGTCCTTCTATCCACTATCACTCATTTCCTTCGTGTCATTATTCTTTCTGTCTCTGACACCCACCCCGCGCTCCGGCTATGCATTTAAAATGAAATTGAAAAGTAGTTTTGTGGTAGACCATTAACTGAGTGCCCAAAGGTTAGAGCATTGGGGTTTGGATTGTTCAAGGCATTGAACTGCTGATGCTGTGTAAACAATGAGACAGCTCTATGAATATAGTGAGGCTATCAGCATAAATAGATGGGTGCTTTAATCACTTCACCTACAGATAAACATTTGAAGTTGTTTGTCACGCACAGGGATAGGCTAATACTCTTCATGTAGACAGCTATATGCTGCTACTGCTGTCTACCCACTGTGCAAGCCAATGTGTGTCTATATTTCACCTTGATAACCAGAGTGAATAAGCATTCACACTGGATCTCCATGGGTGATCGTTTGAAGACCCCAGTGTAAACTAATCAATGTCTGCACAGCTATTGAGAAAATAAAACATTGAATATACAATATTAACTGTAAATGTTAGGCCTCCCTCACACTCCTCTGCTTCATCTCGGTCTGACAGAAAAGAGAAACCCAACCTTGAGATTGATGTTTTTTTAACTTAGCCCTTCCCCCACTGATGCCCCTCCCCCAACTGACTCCCCTCCCCCTTTTGAATGTTCCCTCCCCCCCATGTATCTCTCTATCAATTCAATTCAAGGGCTTTATTGGCATGGGAAACATGTGTTAACATTGCCAAAGCAAGTGAGGTAGACAACATACAAAGTGAATATATAAAGTGAAAAACAACAAAAATGAACAGTAAACATTACACATACAGAAGTTTCAAAACAGTAAAGACATTACAAATGTCATATTATATATATATACAGTGTTTTAACAATGTACAAATGGTTAAAGGACACAAGATAAAATAAATGAGCATAAATATGGGTTGTATTTACAATGGTGTTTGTTCTTCACTGGTTGCCCTTTTCTCGTGGCAACAGGTCACAAATCTTGCTGCTGTGATGGCACACTGTGGAATTTCACCCAGTAGATATGGGAGTTTTTCAAAATTGGATTTGTTTTCGAATTCTTTGTGGATCGGTGTAATCTGAGGGAAATATGTCTCTCTAATATGGTCATACATTGGGCAGGAGGTTAGGAAGTGCAGCTCAGTTTCCACCTCATTTTGTGGGCAGTGAGCACATAGCCTGTCTTCTCTTGAGAGCCATGTCTGCCTACGGCGGCCTTTCTCAATAGCAAGGCTATGCTCACTGAGTCTGTACATAGTCAAAGCTTTCCTTAATTTTGGGTCAGTCACAGTGGTCAGGTATTCTGCCGCTGTGTACTCTCTGTGTAGGGCCAAATAGCATTGCTCTGTTTTTTTGTTAATTCTTTCCAATGTGTTAAGTAATTATCTTTTTGTTTTCTCATGATTTGGTTGGGTCTAATTGTGTTGCTGTCCTGGGGCTCTGTAGTGTATGTTTGTGTTTGTGAACAGAGCCCCAGGACCAGCTTGCTTAGGGGACTCTTCTCCAGGTTCATCTCTCTGTAGGTGATGGCTTTGTTATGGAAGGTTTGTGAATCGCTTCCTTTTAGGTGGTTGTAGAATTTAACAGCTCTTTTCTGGATTTTGATAATTAGTGGGTATCGGCCTAATTCTGCTCTGCATGCATTATTTGGTGTTCTACGTTGTACACGGAGGATATTTTTGCAGAATTCTGCGTGCAGAGTCTCAATTTGGTGTTTGTCCCATTTTGTGAAGTCTTGGTTGGTGAGCGGACCCCAGACCTCACAACCATAAAGGGCAATGGGCTCTATGACTGATTCAAGTATTTTTAGCCAAATCCTAATTGGTATGTTGAAATTTATGTTTCTTTTGATGGCATAGAATGCCCTTCTTGCCTTGTCTCTCAGATCGTTCACAGCTTTGTGGAAGTTACCTGTGGCGCTGATTTAGGCCAAGGTATCTCTGTCTTTCTTTCCCCACACCCGTCTCTCCTCTCTCTTTGTTTGAATGGGATGTTTAGATGAATAGATGGTGTGATTACCTGTGACACAGCGGGCCACATCATCCCCCCGTCTCTGTCTCTCTGCCCTCAACTGATGGATCTCTCCTGAATAGTAATTTAGCCATAGTAAAGACATGCCGCAGATTAGACTCAGTCTCTGGTGTGTGCTGTCCGCCCCCCCTCCCCCAAACACTCAAGGCAACAGCCATCAATCAATTTGCCGTCCAGACGAGTGGCGCAGCTTCATTCCCACAGTGCTGTAGCCAGGTGACTTTAAGGCCATGGGGTCCATGCTAATGCAATTGTGAGTGTCCTCAGATAGGCAATGCTGAATCAATCAATTTCATCTCCTGTTTACTCTGCCCCTTGCTGAGAACGTTCAGATATCAGTCAGCACTTTTGTCCTCATGGGAGGCCCCTGTTCTGTGGTGGGGGTTAGTTAGGTTAAGCATACGTTGAACATGTTCACCAGCTGTGACAGTATGTTTTACCAGACAGGGCAACTCTAGCCTGTTGCAGTTTGATTTGCTTTCACTTTCAGGTTTTTCTTTAATATCTGTTAATGTAGGGATTGTAATGCTTAAACTAAGTGAGACTGGCCTCTGCGTGGTGATGAAAAATGTTCTCTGAGTGGAACTAACTCAGATTCTTCCCATGGGACCTAAACACACAGCCAGACCACTCATATTATTCCTTCACTGCCTCATAACTGTTCTCTTATCAGGTCTCTTATCCCTGCAATGATCTCCTCTTCCAATCAGGGCCCATCCCTGGGAGAGAGGGGGCGTTGTAGTGGACAAACAAGCCTGTCTCCCGTCGCGTCCCACTGCCTGGCCTTTCTCACCCTGAGACAGCTGCTCTGTCACTCTCGCAGTGATATGCATTTATAGACTGCTATATGCGTTTAAAAATAGATAAAATATAGCAGGTTAACAAACATTATAATTCAATAATAGAAGAAATTACATTTATTTTCAATGACTTGTCAATCAACTGAAAGTGCAAGCTTATTTATTTGAAAAGTTATTACATTTCAGAATTGTTCATTCAAATCACTTCCTGAATTGACTCCTTTCAATTTGAATTGAACCCAACCCTGGTACATAGAACTGCCATTAAGAAACTAGCCGTGAGGCCCGTATGTCCACGTTGCTGTGTGTTTGTCTATTTTCAGGACTGCTGTATGTGAAGTTGACCCTTGATCTGTGATGTGCAGTTCAGCGTGTGAAAGATGTCCATGCCATAGATCTAGAGAAGCCCTGGGTCATTGATGCAGACAGATAACAGCAGTTTTCCCTCAGTTTGCAGACAGAGAGGCAGACCAATAGACAGAGGAGAACAACACATGGGTCTGACATCACATCCTGCACAAATACAACACAAGGTTGTGCCCTGTCTCTGCCCAAATAAAGCCTGAAGTCAAATACATCCCCTTTCCACATTCCATCTCTTCCCCGTCTTTCCGCCTCTACTTTGGTATTTCAATGCATTCATTTTCTCCAGCTAAATAGACCAACTAAGGTATACTACTGGTTTACTCCTGGTGTGGTTGGACTCGTGTCATTTCAGTTCTAATGCAACAGGTGCATCATGCATGACCCACATGCCACCTGCGTCCATAGAGAAACACAAGTACCTTTTTCTAAGGTGCGCATACATACAGATTAGACAACTCTATATGATAATTCATGCTGATCCACATCAATCCATAAATGATGTTCCCCAACTGTAGGATATATACGGGTATCATTTCAAAAGGCTGTAATCAGCTCAGACACACGCCTGCTTGTTTCTTCCGCTTGATTTGACTGCAGACATCAGCAATGTGCTGCCATAGCTGGAATAAATCAGTATGATACACCCCCCACACATATACACACTGCCTTTCAAAATAAATGATAAATCGGGGTCTTTGAAACTCAATAAGCATTTGCTTTGGTAGTGTAAAGGGCTTTTGTGCATTTTATGCATTTTTGTTTGACAGCATGCTTTACGTTACAGATTAAACATGGCACGCGTATAACTTTGATTGGCTGAATCTTAATACATGGGACTTTTCATCTTTTGTATCAAAAGATTAAAATAGTCCCAAATGAATCCACGGATGTAAGTGTTGCTAAGCCCTGCTGACCCCGTAGCGACAGGCATTGGCAGTGTTACCCAGGAAACGTGGAGTAAAGGCCTTTTGCACAACGAGTTCCGCACTACCCTCTTGATGGAAAGTGCTCTCACAAAGAACATCATTATTTCCCGAACCATGGTAGCAAAGCTTTTGAATAAAAAAACACTTACATGTTATTTTTCAGGCTTTCTGAACCAGCATGCCCTCATTATTCTATTATTCTCATCAAGTGCCCAATCAGACTACCAACGTCTTTGGTGTTTCTCAGTGGAACATACTTGGCAGGTCTCGAAAGGACCTGCCCTGCTCTTGACACCAAAGGCCCCGCTAATGGAAAAGATTTACCATGAACCAACGTACATGTTAATGATACTGTGAACATGTCACCTCATTGTCAATGTAAAAAAAAAAGTCAATTTTACATCAATTAAGGGAGGATATTATATATTTATTCATTTAACCTTCATTTAACTAGGCAAGTCAGTTAAGAGCAAATTCTTATTTACAATGACAGCCAGATGACGCTGGGACAACTGTGCGCCGCCCTATGGGACTCCCAATCACAGCCGGTTGTGATACAGCCTGGAATCAAACCAGGGTGTCTGTAGTGACGCCTCTAGCACTGAGATGCAGTGCCTTAGACCGCTGCGCCACTCTGAAGCACTGATATATGTTGCTGTTTATGATACATCTTTGAGGTTGTTTTTATCCTCCAACATCTCCTCTGCACTTTTTTCCCTCATAGAATAGTCATTATAATGATATGGTATTTACCCTCTTTCTTGTGATTGTTGCATATTTGCATCCCCGTCAGTCTCTGAGGTCGTAGATACTGTACCTGTGAGGCTCTGTAGCATGTTGGCTCTGTAGCAGGTGGGCTCTGTAGCAGGTGGGCTCTGTAGCAGGTGGGCTCTGGTGGAATAAATTGTCCTCTAAATGGTGTGATCTAGCTATCAATAGCATGAATTATGAGCTTGTTTCATCCTGTTTGTTTTGCTTTAAGCACCAGCAATGGAAAGGGAGTGAGTCTCCGCTGCATTCCCCTAATTGAGAAATCAGTGCATTAGTTACGCCTGCTCTGAACACTTTTTACACTCCCAAAGTCATCTACAGAGAATGTTTCAGTGTCATCATGTGAAAAGTATGCTTTGGTGTTCTCCGGTTAATGCACTTACCTCAAATATGATGGCACGAATTCAACCATGGCCTCAACATGCAATTGATATAGTCTATGTTTATGGAGTGAGCTCTGAACCAGCCGTAATCCTTCATGGCTAATAAGACCATTCCAGATGACCCTATCTGTTTCTTCAATCACGCTAGTCTGACCTTAAATCTGCCACCAGGATGCAGCATACAGTACATATTTTCCTAGTGCAATAATCACAATGATGAAATGAAGTGTGGTCTACAGAAAACATCATTTATGTTCACTAATATGGACTCGCTGTTCATTGCTGTGTATGTTTAAGAAGGAAAAAGGCCCTTATTCAAAGGTAATTTTGCTGAAGTCGGTAGAATTTTGAAACTTAATTAAATGAAACAGGAAAGCCTTCATCATTAAGGGGAAATGATTTTCACTCTGTCACCAGAAGGGAGCCAGCATTGATGACAAAGCCAATTCTACTAGTCATAGTCTACACCAAGGTTTTTCTCAAACTCTGTCCTGGGCAAAAACCAAAACGTGCACCCGGGGTGGGTGTGAAAACCCTGAATTGCATCCTCAATTTACAGTATAGTATTTGTTCTCTTAATTTCAGGGCGGCAGGTAGCATAGTGGTTAGAATGTTGGACTAGTAACGAAAGGTTGCAAGATCGAAGGTAAAAATCAGTTGTTCTGCCCCTGAACAAGGCAGTTAACCCACTGTTCCTAGACCTTCATTGAAAATACGAATTTGTTCTTAACTGACTTGCCAGGTTAAATATAGGTAAAATAAAAATTTTGACAGATGGTTAAACTGCTGCAGAGAACTACAGCTGATCCTTGCCAGAGTATAATGGAATCTTTATTAGTTTATTCTGAATAAACACAAATTATTTAAGAAAAATATTCTCCAAACCCATCATCTTTGAAACATAGTAATGCCTACAATAAAATGAACTTGGTTACAATATGCGTATCTTTCATATGGGTCCCTTCAACAGACACTTCACAATTTACAGGTATATCTGAACAAATGGAAGCTATTCCTTCTGGTCACTGTCACTCTATCAATCCATTTGTTCAGCTATAACAGTTGTTTCCATTAAGAGCTAAGGATAAGTCTTAAAAGGTAGCGCTAGTTTCAAATGGGGTTTTTTCTATCCAGTGATGGGTTTGTTTTTTTAAAAAGTAAGATTACCTCACTGCCTCGCCTTGCCTCGCCTGCAGCTCAGAGACATGTCTGACAGAACCAGGCCAGTTTGTCTCCACTTGCTAGTTTCAGACCCAGTGGAACCATGGCCTGAGGAAAATCAATTCACGACTGGCAGAGATAAGCTGCATTGTATGGCCCAACACAAAAGCTTCCCCCAGTTTACACACAACCACTAATCTCCTCAAAGCTGCCTGCCTTTCACTTGAAAAAGAAGGCTAGAAAATACATTATATTACCTCCAGAAATACATAGGTACTTCTAGAAGTACATTATGTTACCTCCAGAAATACATTGTTACTTCCAGAAATACATTATGTTACCTCCAGAAATACATGGTTACTTCCAGAAATACATTATGTTACCTCCAGAAATACATTATATTACCTCCAGAAATAAATAGTTACTTCTAGAAGTACATTATGTTACCTCCAGAAATACATTATATTACCTCCAGAAATACATAGTTACTTCTAGAAGTACATTATGTTACCTCCAGAAATACATGGTTACTTCCAGAAATACATTATGTTACCTCCAGAAATACATTATGTTACCTCCAGAAATACATTGTTACCTCCAGAAATACATTATGTGACCTCCAGAAATACATTATACTACCTCCAGAATACATTATGTTACCTCCAGAAATACATTATATTACTTCCAGAAATATATTATACTACCTCCAGAAATACATTATATTACCTCCAGAAATACATTGTTACTTCCAGAAATATATTATACTACCTCCAGAAATACATTATACTACCTCCAGAATACATTATGTTACCTCCAGAAATACATTATATTACCTCCAGAAATACATTATACTACCTCCAGAAATACATTATATTACCTCCAGAAATACATTATACTACCTCAAGAAATACATTATGTTACCTCCAGAAATACATTATATTACCTCCAGAAATACATTATACTACCTCCAGAAATACATTATACTACCTCCAGAAATACATTGTTACTTCCAGAAATACATTATACTACCTCAAGAAATACATTATGTTACCTCCAGAAATACATTATATTACCTCCAGAAATACATAGTTACTTCTAGAAGTACATTATGTTACTTCCAGAAATACATTATGTTACCTCCAGAAATACATTGTTACTTCCAGAAATACATTATACTACCTCAAGAAATACATTATGTTACCTCCAGAAATACATTATATTACCTCCAGAAATACATAGTTACTTCTAGAAGTACATTATGTTACTTCCAGAAATACATTATGTTACCTCCAGGAATACATTGTTACTTCCAGAAATACATTATACTACCTCAAGAAATACATTATGTTACTTCCAGAAATACATTATGTTACCTCCAGAAATACATTATACTACCTCCAGAAATACATTATACTACCTCCAGAAATACATTATACTACCTCCAGAAATACATTATACTACTTCCAGAAATACATTGTTACCTCCAGAAATACATTATGTTACCTCCAGAAATACATTATGTTACCTCCAGAAATACATTATGTTACTTCCAGAAATACATTATGTTACCTCCAGAAATACATTATACTACCTCCAGAAATATATTATACTACCTCCAGAAATACATTATACTACTTCCAGAAATACATTATACTACCTCCAGAAATATATTATGTTACCTCCAGAAATACATTATGTTACCTCCAGAAATACATTATGTTACCTCCAGAAATACATTATACTACCTCCAGAAATACATTGTTACCTCCAGAAATACATTATATTACCTCCAGAAATACATTATGTTACCTCCAGAAATACATTATACTACCTCAAGAAATACATTGTTACCTCCAGAAATACATTATACTACCTCCAGAAATACATTGTTACCTCCAGAAATACATTATATTACCTCCAGAAATACATTATGTTACCTCCAGAAATACATTATACTACCTCCAGAAATACATTATACTACCTCCAGAAATATATTATGTTACCTCCAGAAATACATTATACTACCTCCAGAAATACATTGTTACCTCCAGAAATACATTATATTACCTCCAGAAATACATTATGTTACCTCCAGAAATACATTATATTACCTCCAGAAATACATTATATTACCTCCAGAAATACATTATGTTACCTCCAGAAATACATTATACTACCTCCAGAAATACATTATGTTACCTCCAGAAATATATTATGTTACCTCCAGAAATACATTATGTTACCTCCAGAAATACATTATACTACCTCCAGAAATACATTGTTACCTCCAGAAATACATTATATTACCTCCAGAAATACATTATGTTACCTCCAGAAATACATTATGTTACCTCCAGAAATACATTATACTACCTCCAGAAATACATTATACTACCTCCAGAAATACATTATGTTACCTCCAGAAATACATTATACTACCTCCAGAAATACATTATGTTACCTCCAGAAATACATTATGTTACCTCCAGAAATACATTATGTTACCTCCAGAAATACATTATGTTACCTCCAGAAATACTGTACATTATATTACCTCCAGAAATACATTATGTTACCTCCAGAAATACATGATGTTACCTCCAGAAATACTGTACATTATATTACCTCCAGAAATACATTATGTTACCTCCAGAAATACATTATGTTACCTCCAGAAATACTGTACATTATATTACCTCCAGAAATACATTATGTTACCTCCAGAAATACATTATACTACCTCCAGAAATACATTATATTACCTCCAGAAATACATTATACTACCTCCAGAAATACATTATGTTACCTCCAGAAATACATTATGTTACCTCCAGAAATGCATTATACTACCTCAAGAAATACATTATACTACCTCCAGAAATACTGTACATTATATTACCTCCAGAAATACATAGTTACTTCTAGAAGTACATTATGTTACTTCCAGAAATACATTATGTTACCTCCAGAAATACATTATGTTACCTCCAGAAATACATTGTTACTTCCAGAAATACATTATACTACCTCAAGAAATACATTATGTTACTTCCAGAAATACATTATGTTACCTCCAGAAATACATTATGTTACCTCCAGAAAGACATTATACTACCTCCAGAAATACATTATACTACCTCCAGAAATACATTATACTACCTCCAGAAATACATTATACTACTTCCAGAAATACATTATACTACCTCCAGAAATAGATTATACTACCTCCAGAAATACAATATACTACCTCCAGAAATGCATTATACTACCTCAAGAAATACATTATACTACCTCCAGAAATACATGAGGTTACCTCCAGAAATACTGTACATTATATTACCTCCAGAAATACATTATGTTACCTCCAGAAATGCATTATGTTACCTCCAGAAATACATTATACTACCTCCAGAAATACATTATACTACCTCCAGAAATACATTATACTACCTCCAGAAATACATTATGTTACCTCCAGAAATACATTATGTTACCTCCAGAAATACATTGTTACCTCCAGAAATGCATTATACTACCTTAAGAAATACATTATACTACCTCCAGAAATACATTGTTACCTCCAGAAATGCATTATACTACCTTAAGAAATACATTATACTACCTCCAGAAATACATTGTTACCTCCAGAAATACATTATGTTACCTCCAGAAATACATTGTTACCTCAAGAAATACATTATACTACCTCCAGAAATACATGATGTTACCTCCAGAAATACTGTACATTATATTACCTCCAAAAACACACTGTATGGCTCTCCTGTGGATTTCATTATCAGGGCCTTGGGAAGAGGGCATGACAACAACCTGTACACTGCGTGTTTCTGAACCCGACAAGGCTTTGAATACTGCCATTAACTCACCTATCGGATTTGGTTTACTTATTGAACAAATGTAACACCTCATTGGACTGTGAAGACCATCGCTGGCCTTCTAAAAGCATTTCACAAAATGCTGTTATTAAATAAGGCATTTCCGATTAATGGCTGAAAAACAAGACCGCAAAAGGTTAACTGTAGTTTATATGTCTGTTTGATGGATAGAAGTGAGGATGGTCTCAAGTTGAGTTTTGTTTTTGTAGTGTGACAAGCGATGTGATTGGGGGAAGTTAATTCAGTGGCCCTGCCCAGGAAGCTGCTGATCCATAATTTACCTCAATTATTTATTTAACCTTTATTTACCTAGGCAAGTCAGTTAAGAACAAATTCTTATTTTCAATGACGGCCTAGGAACAGTTGGTTAACTAACCTTGTTCAGGGGCAAAACGACCGATTTTTTTACCTTGTCATCTCAGGGATTTGATCTTGCAAACCTTTCGGTTACTAGTCCAAAGTTCTAACCACTAGGCTACCTGGACTAGTGCCCCCAGTACCAACTGAACCCTATAGAGATGTAACCTCAGTACCATCTGGACCCTATAGAGATGTAACCTCAGTACCATCTGGACCCTATAGAGATGTAACCCCAGTCCCAACTGGACCCTATAGAGATGTAACCTCAGTACCAGAACCAACTGGACCCTATAGAGATGTAACCCCAGTACCAACTGGACGCTATAGAGATGTAACCCCAGAACCAACTGGGCCCTATAGAGATGTAACCCCAGTACCAACTGGACCCTATAGGGATGAAACCTCAATACCAAACTGACCCTATAGAGATTTAACCCTAGTACCAACTGTACCCTATTGAGATGTAACCCCAGTACCAACTGGACGCTATAGAGATGTAACCCCAGAACCAACTGGACCCTATAGAGGTGTAACCCCAGTACCAACTGGACCCTATAGAGATGTAACCCCAGTACCAACTGGGCCCTATGGAGACGTAACCTCAGTACCAGAACCAACTGGACCCTATAGAGATGTAACCCCAGTACCAACTGGGCCCTATATAGATATAACCCCAGTACCAACTGGACCCTATAGAGATGTAACCCCAGAACCATTTGGACCCTAATGTGATATAATCCCAGTACCAACTGGGCCCTATAGAGATGTAAGGACATTTGGAGCCTGGTGTGAACAGGTTCAGTTCAGCCTGCTTGACTTACTCCCAGATATTTCCCAGGACAGCTGCACAAAGATTTACACTTTAACACTCACTAACACACACACGCACGCCCACACACATGCACGTGTGCACAGACACCCACAGACATGTGCGCACACACACACACTTACACACAACACAGCCGATGTCCCTGGACTGATGAAGAATATTAGGAGGTGTTGGTTGTTTACTCAGCTCTGATATATTTAGGTGAGGTATGGATGGACAAAGGTGAGGTATGGATGGACAAAGGTGAGGTATGGATGGATAAAGGTGAGGTATGGATGGATAAAGGTGAGGTATGGATGGATAAAGGTGAGGTATGGATGGATAACCATTTGTCACATATGATGCTTCCATTAAGACTTAACAAGATCCTTCAGTTGCGACCGTATTTCCATCTTGGGTGTCAAACTGGAGCTGCTCTCTCTCTCTCTCTCTGAATCTACTGAGAGATGATTTAATGTGGTCTGGAATAAGTTATCCTTTTAATGCTAAATTCAGGGCCCTCTCTTGCTGTTAGTCTGCCCTCATTCTTCCATCGCCTCCTTATGAACACTCATAAGTGTTCTGGCCATGGATCGATGTGGCTGATCAGCGATATTCTCTCAGGGTTGCTGCTGGCTAAGTGCTCTGAGTGTTGCTGCTAATTAAAACACAGGCAGTAAAAACCACCACCCCTCCTTCACCTGACAGACACATAGTAGCCGCAGCAACCCACTCTGTCTCTCTCTCTCTGTCTCTCTCTGTCCCTCTCTCTCTCTCTCTGTCTCTCTCTCTGTCTCTCTCTCTGTCTCTCTCTCTCTCTCTCTGTCTCTCTCTCTCTCACTCTCTCCCTCTCTCTCTCACTTTCTCTCCCTCTCTCTCTCTCTCTGTCTCTCTGTCTCTCTGTCTCTCTCTCTCTGTCTCTCTCTCTCTCACTCTCTCTCCCTCTCTCTCTCACTTTCTCTCCCTCTCTCTCTCTCTGTCTCTCTCTCTGTCTCTCTTTTTTTTAAAGGCACAATGTCTCGCTGACCTCACTCACAGCTATGGAATCTAGTGGCCAGGCTGGGCTAATGGGTTGTTACACAGAGATGAAATGTTTTTCATTGTACAGAGTAGTGTATATTATAGCATTATGGTTTCCACTGCACCGTGCCAGCAGCCATGCTTAACTCAGTTTGTACTGATGAGCCAGGTCATAAACCACAGTTAGTCTTTATTAATAGGTCCCTATGAAGGCTGGTCAAACTCTGACTGATGTTGGGCTTTATGCACCTCCAGTACTGGTATGATGATATGGTGTTATGTCTGTTTCTACCTCCAGTATTGGTATGATGATTGAATCATGGTGTTATGTGTGTTTCTACCTCCAGTATTGGTATGATGATATGGTGTTATGTGTGTTTCTACCTCCAGTACTGGTATGATGATATGGTGTTATGTGTGTTTCTACCTCCAGTACTGGTATGATGATATGGTGTTATGTGTGTTTCTACCTCCAGTACTGGTATGATGATATGGTGTTATGTGTGTTTCTACCTCCAGTACTGGTATGATGATTGAATCATGGTGTTATGTGTGTTTCTACCTCCAGTATTGGTATGATGATATGGTGTTATGTGTGTTTCTATCTCCAGTACTGGTATGATGATATGGTGTTATGTGTGTTTCTACCTCCAGTACTGGTATGATGATATGGTGTTATGTGTGTTTCTACCTCCAGTACTGGTATGATGATATGGTGTTATGTGTGTTTCAGTACTGGTATGATGATATGGTGTTATGTGTGTTTCCTCCAGTACTGGTATGATGATATGGTGTTATGTGTGTTTCTACCTCCAGTACTGGTATGATGATATGGTGTTATGTGTGTTTCTACCTCCAGTACTGGTATGATGATATGGTGTTATGTGTGTTTCTACCTCCAGTACTGGTATGATGATATGGTGTTATGTGTGTTTCTACCTCCAGTACTGGTATGATGATATGGTGTTATGTGTGTTTCTACCTCCAGTACTGGTATGATGATATGGTGTTATGTGTGTTTCTACCTCCAGTACTGGTATGATGATATGGTGTTATGTGTGTTTCTACCTCCAGTACTGGTATGATGATATGGTGTTATGTGTGTTTCTACCTCCAGTACTGGTATGATGATTGAATCATGGTGTTATGTGTGTTTCTACCTCCAGTATTGGTATGATGATATGGTGTTATGTGTGTTTCTACCTCCAGTACTGGTATGATGATATGGTGTTATGTGTGTTTCTACCTCCAGTACTGGTATGATGATATGGTGTTATGTGTGTTTCTACCTCCAGTACTGGTATGATGATATGGTGTTATGTGTGTTTCTACCTCCAGTACTGGTATGATGATATGGTGTTATGTGTGTTTCTACCTCCAGTACTGGTATGATGATATGGTGTTATGTGTGTTTCTACCTCCAGTATTGGTATGATGATATGGTGTTATGTGTGTTTCTACCTCCAGTACTGGTATGATGATATGGTGTTATGTGTGTTTCTACCTCCAGTACTGGTATGATGATATGGTGTTATGTGTGTTTCTACCTCCAGTACTGGTATGATGATATGGTGTTATGTGTGTTTCTACCTCCAGTACTGGTATGATGATTGAATCATGGTGTTATGTGTGTTTCTACCTCCAGTATTGGTATGATGATATGGTGTTATGTGTGTTTCTACCTCCAGTACTGGTATGATGATATGGTGTTATGTGTGTTTCTACCTCCAGTACTGGTATGATGATATGGTGTTATGTGTGTTTCTACCTCCAGTACTGGTATGATGATATGGTGTTATGTGTGTTTCTACCTCCAGTACTGGTATGATGATATGGTGTTATGTGTGTTTCTACCTCCAGTATTGGTATGATGATATGGTGTTATGTGTGTTTCTACCTCCAGTACTGGTATGATGATATGGTGTTATGTGTGTTTCTACCTCCAGTACTGGTATGATGATATGGTGTTATGTGTGTTTCTACCTCCAGTATTGGTATGATGATTGTTAATCAGTATGGTGATGATATGTGTGTTTCTACCTCCAGTACTGGTATGATGATATGGTGTTATGTGTGTTTCTACCTCCAGTACTGGTATGATGATATGGTGTTATGTCTGTTTCTACCTCCAGTACTGGTATGATGATTGATATGGTGTTATGTGTGTTTGTTACCTCCAGTACTGGTATGATGATATGGTGTTATGTGTGTTTCTACCTCCAGTACTGGTATGATGATATGGTGTTATGTGTGTTTCTACCTCCAGTACTGGTATGATGATATGGTGTTATGTGTGTTTCTACCTCCAGTACTGGTATGATGATATGGTGTTATGTGTGTTTCTACCTCCAGTATTGGTATGGTATGATGATATGGTGTTATGGTGTTATGTGTTTCTACCTCCAGTACTGGTATGATGATATGGTGTTATGTGTGTTTCTACCTCCAGTATTGGTATGATGATATGGTGTTATGTGTGTTTCTACCTCCAGTACTGGTATGATGATATGGTGTTATGTCTGTTTCTACCTCCAGTACTGGTATGATGATATGGTGTTATGTGTGTTTCTACCTCCAGTATTGGTATGATGATATGGTGTTATGTGTGTTTCTACCTCCAGTACTGATGTATGATGTACTGGTATGATGTGTTATGTCTGTTTCTACCTCCAGTATTGGTATGATGATTGAATCATGGTGTTATGTCTGTTTCTACCTCCAGTATTGGTATGATGATATGGTGTTATGTGTGTTTCTATCTCCAGTACTGGTATGATGATATGGTGTTATGTGTGTTTCTACCTCCAGTACTGGTATGATGATATGGTGTTATGTGTGTTTCTACCTCCAGTATTGGTATGATGATTGAATCATGGTGTTATGTGTGTTTCTACCTCCAGTACTGGTATGATGGGGACGAGACGGGAGACCTGCCTGTTGACTTCTCTGTCGTCTGGGATGGAGACTTCTTCATCGACAAGCCTCCCACCATGAAAGGTATGTTGTTTTATCATATTCAGAGTCATACATCCGTCATAATAGTGTTGCTGCTAAATAATGTCAATGAAAAATCCAAGACTGACACAACTGGCACACAACAGGGAAACAACAGGGAAACAACAGGGACACAACAGGGACACAACAGGGAAACAACAGGGACACGACAGGGAAACAACAGGGACACGACAGGGACACGACAGGGAAACAACAGGGACACAACAGGGAAACAACAGGGAAACAACAGGGAAACAACAGGGACACAACAGGGAAACAACATGGAAACAACAGGGACACAACAAGGAAACAACAGGGAAACAACAGGGAAACAACAGGGACACAACAGGGACACAACAGGGACACAACAGGGAAACAACAGGGAAACAACAGGGACACAACAGGGACACAACAGGGAAACAACAGGGAAACAACAGGGAAACAACAGGGACACAACAGGGAAACAACAGGGAAACAACAGGGAAACAACAGGGACACAACAGGGAAACAACAGGGACACAACAGGGAAACAACAGGGAAACAACTGGGACACAACAGGGAAACAACAGGGACACAACAGGGAAACAACTGGGAAACAACAGGGACACAACAGGGAAACAACAGGGACACAACAGGGAAACAACTGGCACACAACAGGGACACAACAGGGAAACAACAGGGAAACAACTGGCACACAACAGGGAAACAACAGGGAAACAACAGGGACACAACAGGGAAGCAACAGGGAAGGAAACAATAGGGAAACAACTGGGACACAACAGGGAAACAACAGGGACACAACAGGGAAACAACAGGGACACAACAGGGAAGCAACAGGGAAACAACAGGGAAACAACAGGGACACAACAGGGAAACAACAGGGACACAACAGGGAAGCAACAGGGACACAACAGGGAAACAACAGGGAAGCAACAGGGACACAACAGGGAAACAACAGGGACACAACAGGGAAACAACAGGGACACAACAGGGACACAACAGGGAAACAACAGGGACACAACAGGGAAACAACAGGGACACAACAGGGAAACAACAGGGAAACAACAGGGACACAGCAGGGAAACAACAGGGACACAACAGGGACACAACAGGGAAACAACAGGGAAACAACAGGGACACAACAGGGAAACAACAGGGACACAACAGGGAAACAACAGGGAAACAACAGGGACACAACAGGGAAACAACAGGGACACAACAGGGACACAACAGGGAAACAACTGGGAAACAACAGGGACACAACAGGGACACAACAGGGACACAACAGGGAAACAACAGGGAAACAACAGGGACACAACAGGGAAACAACTGGCACACAACAGGGAAACAACAGGGAAACAACAGGGACACAACAGGGAAGCAACAGGGAAGGAAACAACAGGGAAACAACTGGGACACAACAGGGAAACAACAGGGACACAACAGGGAAACAACAGGGACGCAACAGGGAAGCAACAGGGAAACAACAGGGAAACAACAGGGAAACAACAGGGACACAACAGGGAAGCAACAGGGACACAACAGGGACACAACAGGGAAACAACAGGGAAGCAACAGGGACACAACAGGGAAACAACAGGGACACAACAGGGAAACAACAGGGACACAACAGGGACACAACAGGGAAACAACAGGGAAACAACAGGGACACAACAGGGAAACAACAGGGAAACAACAGGGAAACAACAGGGACACAGCAGGGAAACAACAGGGAAACAACAGGGACACAACAGGGAAACAACAGGGAAACAACAGGGACACAACAGGGAAACAACAGGGACACAATTGGGAAACAACAGGGAAACAACAGGGACACAACAGGGAAACAACAGGGACACAACAGGGAAACAACAGGGAAACAACAGGGAAACAACAGGGACACAACAGGGAAACAACAGGGAAACAACTGGGACACAACAGGGACACAACAGGGAAACAACAGGGACACAACAGGGACACAACAGGGAAACAACAGGGAAACAACAGCCCCACCAGTGTGTTGCCTGAGGCTTCGGGCTGGTCAAATATGTTGTCATCCCTCGCTGAGTCCTCTAGTGTTAAGTCCACTTCATGTACAGTGCTGGGGGCTATGGCTACCACAGTCAATCTTATTCAGTGGTATAATTCAGTCGCAAATGTGGATTAAGCCTTTGCAGTTATTTTCTTATTGTCTTCAAAACTGTAACATTTTCTAACTTTTTTATGGGCGATAAAGTCACAGAACTAAATGTACCATGTTTTGTATCAAGCCACCTTGTATCACTGCAAGTCAGGGACAAACAGGGTTGTCAATACTTCTCTTAAAAGTGTTTTATCTCACTGGTTTGATCAGGCCGCTGTGAAAGAGACCCGTAGCTCTCGTAAGACCCGTAACAGTCAGCCGGCAGATAGCATCTCTCTGCTGGGCGATTGGCTCTGCGCGAAGATGAGAGGAGATAGCTAGCCATGTGGCTAGCAGCACAGTATTTTATGTTCTCCCACTGAACTGGTCAATAACTCTGTGTACCGTCTTCACCTTTACATCTGAGGTGGTGCATAGGAGCAGTGTGCGAGGCTGAGCCAAGGATAGAGGGAGATTAACAGCTCAGGACCTGGGAGTGAGCCATGCAGCACAAACAGACAGCACAGTGCATCGCCTCTCTGTCTCAGACTCAACCTTTGCCCAGTGTTAACCCTCCCTGTTTGTTCGTCTGTCTGTCTGTCCCTGTGTCTGTCTGTCTGTCAGCCCTGCTATATAAGTGTGAGGCCCAGAGGGACAGCTGTGGCCTGTGTCTGAAGGCCAGCACAGCGTTTGAGTGTGGCTGGTGCCTGGACAACAAGAAGTGTCTCCTGAGGCAGCACTGCCAGACGCCGGAGCAGAACTGGATGCACCCCGGCAGGCACAACGTCCGCTGCAGCCACCCCCGCATCACCAAGGTGAGGCTGGAGCACAGAGAGCTGTGTATTTATACTTCTCTTATGGTTGCATTTAAGTCGGTGGCCTAGAGCCGCTGAACCCAGGCACTCTGCTGTGTGTGAACACGGGGAGATTGCTTTTCCTTGATCTTGACCCTGTTTCCATGGAAAGATCCGCCCGCTGACGGGGCCCAAAGAGGGGGGCACGCGAGTGACGATCGAGGGCGAGAACCTCGGGCTGCAAGTGCGGGAGATCGCCCACGTCCAGGTGGCTGGAGTTCGCTGTAACCCTGTGACCTCCGAGTACATCAGCGCTGAGAGGTGAGTGTGGTGCCTTTGTCGATAGGATTTCGCTTGAATGGTTTTCAGGTAGATGAAAGATGCTGTACTTTATCATATGTTTCTTAAC
Organism: Oncorhynchus nerka; assembly: GCF_034236695.1. Lineage (NCBI taxonomy): Eukaryota > Metazoa > Chordata > Actinopteri > Salmoniformes > Salmonidae > Oncorhynchus > Oncorhynchus nerka. The sequence continues at coordinate 13,830,958 of NC_088415.1, forward strand.
TCTACACTATTAGAAAACAGGGTTATTCGGCTGTCCCCATAGGAGAACCCTTTTTGGTTCCAGCTAAGAACACTTTGTAGAAAGGGTTCTACATGGAACCCAAAATGGTTCTACCTGGGGGAAAAAAAACGTTTTTTGAAAGGGTTCTCATATGGGGACAGCCGAAGGACCATTTAAGGTTCTAGATAGCACCTTTTCTTCTAAGAGTGTATTTCATTTGAACGTTAGACATTATAAGCAATGAGCCGTTGATTGACAGCTGAGTGTGTGTATGTTCCTCAGGATTGTGTGTGACATGGCCGAAGCGCTGCTGCCCCACTCTCCAGGCGGCCCGGTGGAGCTGTGTATCGGGGTGTGCAGTGCAGAGTACCGCACCCAATCTTCCCAGACGTACTCCTTCGTGGTGCGTATGACCTCACATGACCCCATCTTTTCCTAGACCGATGACTGTGCAGAAAGTCTGTCTGTTCTCTCCCCGGGGAGGAGGGATACAAACCCAAATGTCGTGGTTCTATGTAGCCCCCGGAACTACCTAGCCTTATGCTGCAATACAGAGATGAGGAAAGTGTTGTGCGAGAAAGTGTGGCCGATGTGATATACAGTAATTACCCAGCTATTCCGACAGAGCATTAAGCAGCAGTGAAACAGGAATGTGGTGTCAGTCTATTATCTCCTCAGCCTGGGCACAGAGCAGCTCACTGAAATGAATGGGCTTGCCCTTAAACCACCAATCAATAGTAGTCTTGCAGTTTAATTCCAGCAGATGCCAAGATGCTCCCAGCCAAATGAATACATGTGCACCGAGAAACTATGTTGCTAATTACAGGAAAAAGGAGAGTCTTACTCATGTCACTGTGCTGCTGAATACAAAAATACATACTAAAACATGCTCGGCTGGGGTGCAGTGTGTGAGCAGCAATTACTAGAAATATAATGGGAATCGGTTTGTTGTAACAGTAGCTTTTCAGAAAAAACTGTATAATTGTTTTGTGTGCTGCTGGGTGTAAAGAGTGAGTTTCCTCCCTCTCTCAGACCCCCAGCTTCAACCATGTGCACCCGGAGAAGGGCCCCGTGTCCGGGGGGACCCGGCTGACGATATCAGGCCATCATCTGGACGCTGGTAGCACCGTCACTGTGTTCATCGCCCAGGAGGAGTGTCTGTTTGTTAAGTGAGTAGTCAGGCAGCTTGACCCCACCTCGAAGGAATGGACTGTGGTAGTATAGTAGTGTAATCTGTTCTATCACACCCTGTCTGCACGTTACCTGTCTATTTTTAAGTTAAATTAAAACAGCATCATAACAGGGTGACAGCATGACATTTTCTTAAGTGTTGTTTCAGACATTGAATGAACTCTGTGACACAATATGACACATCTTCTGTCTATCCGTCCACAGGAGGACCAACAGGGACATTGTGTGTGTGACACCATCGTCCCTGTCTGGCTCAGGGCCTGCGTCAATCAAATTGTTAATCGACAAAGCTGAGGTCACCAGCAGTGACACACGCTACATCTACACAGAGGACCCCACCATCTCCAGCATCGAGCCCAGCTGGAGTATAGTGAAGTGAGCAGCCAAACCTCCTCTTCTCTCTTCTCCTCCCCTCCTCTCCTCTCCCATCCTCTTCTCTCCTCCCCTCTTCTCCTCCCCTCCCCAACTCCCGACTTCTCCTCTTCTCTCCTCCCCTCCCCACTCCTCCCCTGCTATCCACCCCGTCCTACCCTCCCCACTCCTCCTCTCCCCTCCCCACTCCTCCCCTGCTAGCCACCCCCTCCTACTCATCACCTCCCCACTCCTCCCCTCCTCACTCCTCCCCTGCTATCCACCCCCCTCCTACCCTCCCCACTCCTCCTCTCCCAGCCAACAGGCTGCAGGCTGGAACCTCTCAGCGCATGACCAGTGCCCTGGGAGATTCCTGAGGAGAAACTCAGACATCCATTACTGCCTGTAATGCCTCAGGAACACTCTGAGATTACAACATGAGCCTCAAAGCCACACCGAGACGCCCACACTGTCCCATTGTAGCCATTTCACCATGACACTAAAGCACAATAGACAGTATGGGGGATGATGTATCTAATGTATGTCCCATCCTAATCCATGGGACCCTTGAGGGGACTGTAGGCTCCCTCTTTTTCTGAATCTCAACAGTACTGTAAGATAAATCATACAAACAACATGCTGTAGACAAAAACACTAAAAGTCAGCTCTGTTACACAGAAGTTCTTATTTCATTCCCTCCCTGTTGTCTCTCTGCCCATGTCACCAGTGTGCAATAACTCTTGTCTTAACCTCTCCACCATCATGTTTCTGCTTGTGTTTCAGTGGTAGCACCTTGATCACCGTCACAGGTACCAACCTGCTCACCATCCAGGAGCCCAAAGTCCGTGCCAAGTATGCAGGAATACAGACTACTAATGTAAGTGTTCCCAATATGAACATTTCATGTTTACACTGTACCACTCTGTTACAAATGGGTAACCTGTATAATGGCAACTAGCATCAAGGACTTACGCAGTACGCTTTTGTTACTGTATACATTGTCAGTGTTGTGGTTTTACACAGACGTTTGTCTCGTACTTGTTCCTGGTTTGACCCTCCTCTTTTATCTTCCTGTCCAGGTGTGCACTGTGGTGAATGACTCTGTGATGACCTGTCTGGCCCCGGGTATCATTTACACCAAGCACCAGGCCCCAGAGTCAGGCCTGCACCCCGACGAGTACGGCTTCATCCTGGATCACGTGGCTGCGCTGCTCGTTCTCAACGGGACACCTTTCACCTACTATCCCAACCCCACCTTCGAAACACTGGGGAACTCTGGGATAATGGAGGTCAAGCCCGGCTCTCCCATTATCCTCAAAGTAAGTAGATTCCTTGTTTAGGTTTCCTTTTCTGTTACTTTTGTCTGTTGAGAGGAAGGAGGATGAAGCTCTAGAGAAGCAAGAGAGGTCATGTGAGACAGAACCAGTACAGAGACAACATCCTTTCCCTACACATCTATGTACAAAGTCCCTGAGCTGAGGACAGAATTACAAGTCAGGATTGATAATACTCTAAAGACCCATACACGTTATTGTGTGTGTGTGTGTGTGCTTTCGTCTGATAAATGTGATTATTGTCCAACAGAATGTTTCTTTTGAAAACAAACAACATGTTTCTTCTGAAAACAGGGCAAGAATTTGATTCCCCCTGCTCCGGGCAACACCCGGCTGAACTACAGCGTGATGATTGGTGAAACGCCCTGTCTGTTAACTGTCTCGGAGTCTCAGCTGCTCTGTGATTCGCCAGACCTGACCGGGGAGCAGAGAGTCGTGGTAAGACCAGATGTCCCGCCCAACGGTTACAGTAGTTTGTGTATTTTATGTCAACAATAGCTTCGTGTGAGATATCTTTCATAGCCAAACTGCTCTGGCCATAATCCAGTCTTGTTACTTCCCTAAATATATTTGACATGTAGTTAAAACACTTTTATCTGTGCTATTTGGAAACATGCCTGACTTAGAAATTACATCTATAATCAATTCTATAATAGCTGTGTGGCAGTTTGTTACTTGAATGCTAATCCACCAAATGTAAAAGTCAAAGGGTTATCATTCATTATGATTACGACGGCCCGTTGATACAAGCAACTTCCCATGTAATCGAAGTATCTGTTGACATCATCAAAGCCAAACAGGACTAGCTCTCTTTATTACGTACACGTCTCAGTGCACAATGATTTCAGCTGTGGCCTTGAGCAGTAGAGGTGAAAAATAATCATCTTGGATTGATGAAATGCAATCTTTTTTTTTTTATGGACAGACAACTGTTGGCGAGAGCAGGTGATTTAATTGGCAGAGGGCAGTCTGGTCAATCTGATTATTGCAAGTGTCATACATATTTATCCATGTATTCCTAAACAGTGCCAGCTGTCAAGACAACCACGGCTCAGAATGATTAGAAGTAGGTAGATTTAGTCCTGGAGTGTGGCAGCTTGTTTACCTTTTGTATCAAAGGTCCTGATCTCATGGTATTGACTTGACACTAACACGCCTGGACGAGGTAACTGACTGTTGATTCAGTGAAACGCTCAGACTTTAATTTAATCCGATCAATAGAGTCAACTGTGGAGAGGAGGGAGCATTTACAAATCAAAGCTGAGATGAAAGAGAGGGGGAGAGAGAGAGGTGATGGGTGAGGTGGAGTGATCTCCCTCCCAGGGGCAGGGAGATATGGAGACACACACGGCACAGTGAGAAGGCTGAGCCAGCTGTGTTAATGACCTGACACATAGCGCAGTGACGGACAGACACACAGACAGCAGAGTGGCATTCTCCCTGTTCCCTTCCATCTAAACCACTCAATAATTAAAGCACACAGCCAGGAGGGGAATGGAGAGGTAAAGGTGAAACTCGTTAGCCAAACCTGTTGGAAGTCATCTGTAATTGGCCTGAAGTTTAAAAAGGAGATGTTAGAACCAGGGTCAAAACTAAAAAGTTTGGACATGTACTGTAACTCTGAGTCTGAGCTACATACAGTGAGTCTGAGCTACATACAGTGAGTCTGAGCTACATACAGTGAGTCTGAGCTACATACAGTGAGTCTGAGCTACATACAGTGTGTCTGAGCTACATACAGTGTGTCTGAGCTACATACAGTGAGTCTGAGCTACATACAGTGTGTCTGAGCTACATACAATGAGTCTGAGCTACATACAGTGAGTCTGAGCTACATACAGTGAGTCTGAGCTACATACAGTGTGTCTGAGCTACATACAGTGTGTCTGAGCTACATACAGTGAGTCTGAGCTACATACAGTGAGTCTGAGCTACATACAGTGAGTCTGAGCTACATACAGTGTGTCTGAGTGTATCTGAGCTACATACAGTGAGTCTGAGCTACATACAGTGAGTCTGAACTACATACAGTGAGTCTGAGCTACATACAGTGAGTCTGAGCTACATACAGTGAGTCTGAGCTACATACAGTGTGTCTGAGCTACATACAGTGAGTCTGAGCTACATACAGTGAGTCTGAACTACATACAGTGTGTCTAAGCTACATACAGTGTGTCTGAGCTACATACAGTGAGTCTGAGCTACATACAGTGAGTCTGAGCTACATACAGTGTGTCTGAGCTACATACAGTGAGTCTGAGCTACATACAGTGAGTCTGAGCTACATACAGTGTGTCTGAGCTACATACAGTGAGTCTGAGCTACATACAGTGAGTCTGAGCTACATACAGTGAGTCTGAGCTACATACAGTGTGTCTGAGTGTATCTGAGCTACATACAGTGAGTCTGAGCTACATACAGTGAGTCTGAACTACATACAGTGAGTCTGAGCTACATACAGTGAGTCTGAGCTACATACAGTGAGTCTGAGCTACATACAGTGTGTCTGAGCTACATACAGTGAGTCTGAGCTACATACAGTGAGTCTGAACTACATACAGTGTGTCTAAGCTACATACAGTGTGTCTGAGCTACATACAGTGAGTCTGAGCTACATACAGTGAGTCTGAGCTACATACAGTGTGTCTGAGTGTATCTGAGCTACATACAGTGTGTCTGAGCTACATACAGTGTGTCTGAGCTACATACAGTGAGTCTGAGCTACATACAGTGTGTCTGAGCTACATACAGTGAGTCTGAGCTACATACAGTGAGTCTGAGCTACATACAGTGTGTCTGAGCTACATACAGTGAGTCTGAGCTACATACAGTGTGTCTGAGCTACATACAGTGAGTCTGAGCTACATACAGTGAGTCTGAGCTACATACAGTGTGTCTGAGCTACATACAGTGAGTCTGAGCTACATACAGTGAGTCTGAGCTACATACAGTGAGTCTGAGCTACATACAGTGAGTCTGAGCTACATACAGTTTGTCTGAGCTACATACAGTGAGTCTGAGCTACATACAGTGAGTCTGAGCTGCTACATACAGTGAGTCTGAGCTACATACAGTGTGCCTTCAGAAAGCATTCACACCACTTGACTTTTTCCACGTTGCGTTGTTTTTTACATTGTGAATTCAGGCTGTAACACAACAGAATGTGGAATAAGTTGAGGGGTATGAATGCTTTCTGAAGGCACACTGTAGTAATAAAACCCTTCATATTACAGAGCCCAATTTTTCCATCTCAGTAGCTAGGTTTCCATTCAATTGGCGACAGATTGTCATGTGAATATAAAAACATCTGCCTAAAAACAATATGATGTCTCCATCAAATTGAATGTAGTGCACGTCAAAATTCCTATGTACTGAAAAGAAAAGAAATACAAGTTAAATGGATTTCCATCGAATTTTCGACTCTACGAATGGTTTTCTCACCCCAAACAATGTGTTATATAGCGAGTGTGCCCACTCTGGTACTGGCAGGTGTGCTCAAGACAACAGTATGCAGGGTGCAGATTGAGCGCTGTTGGCGAGAGCGCACGTATCGTCTGCATGATGAGATTATGGATAAAAGAGCGAGATCATTTGTATTTGTCGCGGCCGACGAGCACGGATGATCATGTCACCAGAATAAGACCCTCAATATTTATTGGGAAGGAGCGTCAAGCTCATCACCGTGCGCTTTCACCACCCTGTGAAGTTCATCGTAACTTATTTCATCTGTAGCCTAATAAACGCGTAGTGGGAGGAACACACAACAAGTTGACTTTGATATGATGGATATTATAGCAATATTTGCACATAAAAGCGTTTCCACTGACATTTCTCACATAATTAATTTTACAGACACAAAACTATCCCACCTTGTCGGGTGTATTTTGTTTTGTCGACATTTGGAAAGTTTCCTGAAAAACGTTCTGTTTCCATCAGGTCTGTCATGATTTTTTTTTATCAGACATGCACTTTACTCTCATAAAAGGTTGTATGTGTTTGTCCTCCAGATCATGGTGGGCGGTTTGGAGTACTCCCCAGGAACACTGCACATCTACTCCGACAGCACCCTTACCTTACCGGCCATCATCGGGATCGGAGCGGGAGGAGGGGTGCTTCTCATCGCCATCATCGCCGTGCTCATCGCCTACAAGAGGAAGACCCGGGATGCTGACCGCACCCTGAAACGCCTGCAGCTGCAGATGGACAACCTAGAGTCCAGAGTGGCCCTGGAGTGTAAAGAAGGTAGGAGCACCGGTCACTATGACCTCCTCCTTCTCCTATTGCTCTCCTCTCCTATCATATCCTTTTTCCCTCCTATTATATCCTATTTCCCCCCTATTATATCCTATTTCTCACCTATCCTATCCTATCATATCCTATTTCTCTCCTATCATATCCTATTATATCCTATTTCTCTCCTATCCTATCCTATCCTATTCTCTCCTATCCTATCCTATCCTATCTAACCTATTTGCCAAGCCATCATTGTAAATAATAATGTTTGACTTAATTAAAAATAAAGGTAAAATAACCTTTTCACTGTGGCCATTTAAAAACACTTCTATGTTCATCTGAATGCTCTTTGCACATACATTTCTGTCACTGAAATGACACCAGCACTGCTCATGGCTTTTTCCTCAAGCAAAGATTGCTTCATGGAAGTGATCTGAAACATTGACTGGCAGGGTATTTTGATATGTTCTTATCAGAGAGCTGTGTGTGCTTTTGAAGATTAGTGTGTTATCAGCATTGGCCTGCTCTGAACAGTTGTTGCTATCGTGTTGCTCTTATAGTAGGTACAGTACAAGTCAATCACTCTACATTCTTTACAATATATTTTCTGAGATGCTACGCTGACTCTGTAGAAGGTAACCAGGCAACCACAGAACTGACTGTGTACAGCAGGAGTGGGCATCTCCAGTCCTCGAGGGCCTGATTGGTCTCACACTTCTTCTCCATCACTAGCAAACACAGCTGATGAATCACATTGCATTCTAAACTGGAAATCATGATTAGGTGATTATTGGAGTCAGGTGTGTTAGCTGGGGCAAACCGGTGACACCAATCAGGCCCTCGAGGACTGGAATTACCCACCCCTGATGTACAGTATGAGGATGAACAAAATATGCTGTCCATTCCTCGGTAGAGGGCAGTCAAGTCTTATAAGCATGTATCCATGTATTCCTATACTGTGCCAGCTGTCAAGACAATCACGGCTCAAAATGATTAGAAGCGGGCAGATTTAGTCCAGAGTGTGGCAGTTTATGGTGTTGACTTGACACTAACACGCCTGGACGAGGTAACTGACTGTTGATTCAGTGAAACGATCAGACTTAATTTAAACCGATCAATAGAGGGGGGCAGTTGTGGTCATTTTGTCGAACCACATCCTGTCAGGTGCCTCCCCCCACACACAAAATGGCCTTTCTGTGTTCTTCCTGACCATGTGCTTCTCCTGTGTTTCTCTGGGATTGGATTCAAATGGCCATTTTTGTATCTTATGCTTCTGTCAACATAGCATTCGCTGAGCTACAGACAGACATCCAGGAGCTGACCAATGACATGGACGGAGTGAAGATCCCCTTCCTGGAGTACCGTACCTACACCATGAGAGTCATGTTCCCTGGCATCGAGGAGCACCCCGTCCTCAAGGAGCTGGATGTAAGTGTAAGAAAACTAAACTAGAGTACTTGTTCACTTCACTGCCTTGTGCTTCTGACTCCACTCGTGTTGTCTTGGTAACTCAGTAGAGTATGCTTTCCTGAGGTTCACTTGTGTTGTCTTGGTAACTCAGTAGAGTATGCTTTCCTGAGGTTCACTTGTGTTGTCTTGGTAACTCAGTAGAGTATGCTTTCCTGAGGTTCACTTGTGTTGTCTTGGTAACTCAGTAGAGTATGCTTTCCTGAGGTTCACTTGTGTTGTCTTGGTAACTCAGTAGAGTATGCTTTCCTGAGGTTCACTTGTGTTGTCTTGGTAACTCAGTAGAGTATGCTTTCCTGAGGTTCACTTGTGTTGTCTTGGTAACTCAGTAAAGTATGCTTTCCTGAGGTTCACTTGTGTTGTCTTGGTAACTCAGTAGAGTATGCTTTCCTGAGGTTCACTTGTGTTGTCTTGGTAACTCAGTAGAGTATGCTTTCCTGAGGTTCACTTGTGTTGTCTTGGTAACTCAGTAGAGTATGCTTTCCTGAGGTTCACTTGTGTTGTCTTGGTAACTCAGTAGAGTATGCTTTCCTGAGGTTCACTTGTGTTGTCTTGGTAACTCAGTAAAGTATGCTTTCCTGAGGTTCACTTGTGTTGTCTTGGTAACTCAGTAAAGTATGCTTTCCTGAGGTTCACTTGTGTTGTCTTGGTAACTCAGTAAAGTATGCTTTCCTGAGGTTCACTTGCGTTGTCTTGGTAACTCAGTAAAGTATGCTTTCCTGAGGTTCACTTGTCTTGTCTTGGTAACTCAGTAAAGTATGATTTCCTGAGGTTCACTTGTGTTGTCTTGGTAACTCAGTAAAGTATGCTTTACCGAGGTTCACTTGTTGTACTGTAACTCAGTAAAGTATGCTTTCCTGAGGTTCACTTGTGTTGTCTTGGTAACTCAGTAGAGTATGCTTTCCTGAGGTTCACTTGTGTTGTCTTGGTAACTCAGTAGAGTATGCTTTCCTGAGGTTCACTTGTGTTGTCTTGGTAACTCAGTAAAGTATGCTTTCCTGAGGTTCACTTGTGTTGTCTTGGTAACTCACTGCTAAAAAAAGAAGGGAATAAAACTAAAGCGATAGATCCTGTTTTTTAAAAACGAGTCAGTAGCCAGCAGCTCTCTTAGTGCCGAGCTTCAGAGAAACCTCTTTTCTTTTTTTCTCAACCTTATTTCTTTTTCATTTCAACCTGAGGCTGAGTCAACCCAGGAGCTCCACCAGCCCTCCATAGACTACTTGTCTAGAGACTGCTGCAGAAATGTTTTGAAAATAGTCAGCATAGAGGAATGTTTGAAGACACTACAGCCACGTTTAAGGTGCTCCATGTAATCCTCAAACTAATAACAAACCATTTTCCTTCTCACTTTTTCTCTTTACACATTTCTCCGTCTCCTGTCTCCTCTCTCCCCATCCCTTTCTCTCTCCCCTCCCCTCTCTCTCCCCTCCCCTATTATCTCTCCCCTCTCCTCTTTCCTCTCCTCTCTCGTCTCCCCTCTCCCCCTTTTTCTCTTTACACTTTCCTCCCCTCTCTCCCACACTTCTCTCTTCTCCCCCTCTCCTGTCTCCTCTCTTCTCTCCCCTCTCCCTCTCCTCTATCCTCTCTCGCCTCCCTATTCTCTCGTCTATTCTCTCCCCTCTCCTTTCCTCTCTCCCCTCCCTTATTCTCTCTCCCCTCCCCCCTTCTCCCCCTCCTCTCTCCCTCCCCTCTCATCTCCCCTCTCCCTCTCCTCTATCCTCTCTCCCTCCCTTATTCTCTCTCCCCCCCTCTCTTCTCCCCTCTCCCTCTCTCCCCTCCCCTCTCTTCTCCCCTCTCCTCTCTCCCCTCCCTTATTCTCTCTCCCCTCTCTTCTCCCCTCTCCCTCTCTCCCTCTCCCTCTCTTCTCCCCTCTCCTCTCTCCCCTCTCTTCTCCCCTCTCCTCTCTTCTCCCTCTCCTCTCCCCTCACTTATTCTCTCTCCCCTCCCTCTCTTCTCCCCTCTCCCTCTCTCCCCTCCCCTCTCTTCTCCCCTCTCCCTCTCTCCTCTCCCCTCACTTATTCTCTCTCCCCTCCCCTCTCTTCTCCCCTCTCCCTCTCTCCTCTCCCCTCTCTTCTCCCCTCTCCCTCTCTCCTCTCCCCTCACTTATTCTCTCTCCCCTCCCCTCTCTTCTCCCCTCTCCCTCTCTCCCTCCCCTCTCTTATTCTCTCTCCCCTCCCCTCTCTTCTCCCCTCTCCCTCTCTTCTCCCCCTCTCTCTCTCCCCTGTCCCTCTCTCCCCTCCCCTCTCTTCTCTCCCCTCTCTTCTACCCTCTCCCTCTCTCCCCTCCCTTATTCTCTCCCCTCTCTTCTATCCTCTCCCTCTCTTCTACCCTCCCTTATTCTCTCCCTCTCTCTTCTCCCCTCCCTTATTCTCTCCCCTCCCCTCTCTTCTCCCCTCTCCCTCTCTCCCCTCCCCTCTCTTCTCCCCTATCTTCTCCCCTCCCTTATTCCCTCCCTCTCCCTCTCTCCCCTCCCTTATTCTCTCTCCCCTCCCCTCTCTACTCCCCTCCCTTATTCTCTCCCCTCCCTCTCTTCTCCCCTCTCTCTCTTCTCCCTCCTTTATTCTCTCCCCTCCCCTCTCTTCTCCCCTCTCCCTCTCTCCCCCTCCCTTATTCCCTCCCCTCTCTTCTCCCCTCTCCCTCTCTCCCCTCTCATCTTCCCTCTCCCTCTCCTCTATCCTCTCTCCCTCCCTTATTTCTCTCCCCTCTCCTCTCTCCCCTCACTTATTCTCTCCCTCTCCCTCTCTTCTCCCCTCTTCCTCTCTCCCCTCTCTTCTCCCCTCTCCTCTCTTCTCCCCTCTCCTCTCTCCCCTCACTTATTCTCTCTCCCCTCTCCCTCTCTTCTCCCCTCTTCCTCTCTCCCTCTCTTCTCCCCTCTCCTCTCTTCTCCCCTCTCCCTCTCTTCTCCCTCTCTCCCCTCCCCTCTCTTCTCCCCTCGCCTCTCTCCCCTCACTTATTCTCTCTCCCCTCTCCTCTCTTCTCCCCTCTCCTCTCTCCCCTCTCTTCTCCCCTCTCCCTCTCTCCCCTGTCCCTCTCTCCCATGTCCCTCTCTCCCCTCCCCTCTCTTCTCTCCCCTCTCTTCTACCCTCTCCTCTCTCCCCTCCCTTATTCTCTCTCCCTCCCTTATTCTCTCTCCCCTCCCCTCTCTACTCCCCTCCCTTATTCTCTCCCCTCCCCTCTCTTCTCCCCTCTCTCTCTTCTCCCATTCCCTTATTCTCTCCCCTCCCTCTCTTCTCCCCTCTCCCTCTCTCCCCTCCCTTATTCCCTCCCCTCTCTTCTCCCCTCTCCCTCTCTCCCCTCTCTTCTCCCCTCTCCCTCTCTCCCCTGTCCCTCTCCTCACTTAATAACCCTTTGGACCTCCTTTTGTGTATTCCCACCTCTGTGTCCCCCATCCCCCTCCTCCTCCTGTGTCCTGTCCCTCAGTCCCCGGCCAATGTGGAGAAAGCCCTGCGTCTGTTCAGCCAGCTGCTGCACAGTAAGATGTTTCTGCTGACCTTCATCCATACCCTGGAGGCCCAGAGGTCCTTCTCCATGCGGGACCGAGGAAATGTGGCCTCTCTGCTCATGGCCGCTCTGCAGGGCCGCATGGAGTACGCCACTGTGGTACTCAAACAGTTGCTGGCTGACCTCATAGAGAAGAACCTGGAGAACCGCAACCACCCTAAACTGCTGCTCCGACGGTGAGGATACTTTAAAGATATACACACTACCGGTATAAAAGTTTTAGAACACCAGCTCATTCAAGAGTTTTTCTTTAATTTTACTATTTTCTACATTGTAGAATAATAGCGAAGACCTCAAAACTATGAAATAACACATATGGAATCATGTAGTAACCAAAAATGTGTTAAACAAATCCAAATATATTTTATATTTGAGATTCTTCAAAAGGCCTTTCAAGAACATTGAAAGCTTCTTCAAGTGCAGCGGTATATTAAACCCATGCTGCAGAGGTATATTATTTTTATTTATTTATTTTTTTATTTTTTTTATTTCACCTTTATTTAACCAGGTAAGCAAGTTGAGAACAAGTTCTCATTTACAATTGCGACCTGGCCAAGATAAAGCAAAGCAGTTCGACACATACAACGACACAGAGTTACACATGGAGTAAAACAAACATACAGTCAATAATCAGTAAAAAAACAAGTCTATATACAATGTGAGCAAATTAGGTGAGAAGGGAGGTAAAGGCAAAAAAGGCCATGGTGGCAAAGTAAATACAATATAGCAAGTAAAACACTGGAATGGTAGTATTGCAATGGAAGAATGTGCAAAGTAGAAATAAAAATAATGGGGTGCAAAGGAGCAAAATAAATAAATAAATTAAATACAGTTAGGAAAGAGGTAGTTGTTTGGGCTAAATTATAGGTGGGCTATGTACAGGTGCAGTAATCTGTAAGATGCTCTGACAGTTGGTGTTTAAAGCTAGTGAGGGAGATAAGTGTTTCCAATTTAAGAGATTTTTTAGTTCGCTCCAGTCATTGGCAGCAGAGAACTGGAAGGAGAGGCGGCCAAAGAAAGAATTGGTTTTGGGGGTGACTAGAGAGATATACCTGCTGGAGCGTGTGCTACAGGTGGGAGATGCTATGGTGACCAGCGAGCTGAGATAAGGGGGACTTTACCTAGCAGGGTCTTGTAGATGACATGGAGCCAGTGGGTTTGGCGACGAGTATGAAGCGAGGGCCAGCCAACGAGAGCGTACAGGTCGCAATGGTGGGTAGTATATGGGGCTTTGGTGACAAAACGGATAGCACTGTGATAGACTGCATCCAATTTGTTGAGTAGGGTATTGGAGGCTATTTTGTAAATGACATCGCCAAAGTCGAGGATTGGTAGGATGGTCAATTTTACAAGGGTATGTTTGGCAGCATGAGTGAAGGATGCTTTGTTGCGAAATAGGAAGCCAATTCTAGATTTAACTTTGGATTGGAGATGTTTGATATGGGTCTGGAAGGAGAGTTTACAGTCTAACCAGACACCTAAGTATTTGTAGTTGTCCACGTATTCTAAGTCAGAGCCGTCCAGAGTAGTGATGTTGGACAGGCGGGTAGGTGCAGGTAGCGATCGGTTGAAGAGCATGCATTTAGTTTTACTTGTATTTAAGAGCAATTGGAGGCCACGGAAGGAGAGTTGTATGGCATTGAAGCTTGCCTGGAGGGTTGTTAACACAGTGTCCAAAGAAGGGCCGGAAGTATACAGAATGGTGTCGTCTGCGTAGAGGTGGATCAGAGACTCACCAGCAGCAAGAGCAACATCATTGATGTATACAGAGAAGAGAGTCGGTCCAAGAATTGAACCCTGTGGCACCCCCATAGAGACTGCCAGAGGTCCGGACAGCAGACCCTCCGATTTGACACACTGAACTCTATCAGAGAAGTAGTTGGTGAACCAGGCGAGGCAATCATTTGAGAAACCAAGGCTGTCGAGTCTGCCGATGAGGATGTGGTGGTTGACAGAGTCGAAAGCCTTGGCCAGATCAATGAATACGGCTGCACAGTAATGTTTCTTATCGATGGCGGTTAAGATATCGTTTAGGACCTTGAGCGTGGCTGAGGTGCACCCATGACCAGCTCTGAAACCAGATTGCATAGCAGAGAAGGTATGGTGAGATTCGAAATGGTCGGTAATCTGTTTGTTGACTTGGCTTTCAAGACCTTAGAAAGGCATGGTAGGATAGATATAGGTCTGTAGCAGTTTGGGTCAAGAGTGTCCCCCTTTGAAGAGGGGGATGACCGCAGCTGCTTTCCAATCTTTGGGAATCTCAGATGACAAGAAAGAGAGGTTGAACAGGCTAGTAATAGGGGTGGCAACAATTTCGGCAGATAATTTTAGAAAGAAAGGGTCCAGATTGTCTAGCCCGGCTGATTTGTAGGGGTCCAGATTTTTCAGCTCTTTCAGAACTTCAGCTGAATGGATTTGGGAGAAGGAGAAATGGGGAAGGCTTGGGCGAGTTGCTGTTGGGGGTGCAGTGCTGTTGACCGGGGTAGGAGTTGCCAGGTGGAAAGCATGGCCAGCCGTAGAAAAATGCTTATTGAAATTCTCAATTATGGTGGATTTATCAGTGGTGACAGTGTTTCCTATCTTCAGTGCAGTGGGCAGCTGGGAGGAGGTGTTCTTATTCTCCATGGACTTTACAGTGTCCCAGAACTTTAGAGTTAGTGTTGCAGGAAGCAAATTTCTGCTTGAAAAGCTAGCCTTGGCTTTTCTAACTGCCTGTGTATAACGGTTTCTAGCTTCCCTGAACAGCTGCATATCACGGGGGCTGTTCGATGCTAATGCAGAACGCCATAGGATGTTTTTGTGTTGGTTAAGGGCAGTCAGGTCTGGGGAGAACCAAGGGCTATATCTGTTCCTGGTTCTAATTTTCTTGAATGGGGCATGTTTATTTAACATTGTTAGGAAGGCATTTTTAAAAAATATCCAGGCATCCTCTACTGACGGGATGAGATCAATATCCTTCCAGGACACCCCGGCCAGGTCGATTAGAAAGGCCTGCTCGCTGAAGTGTTTCAGGGAGCGTTTTACAGTGATGAGTGGAGGTCGCTTGACCGCTGACCCATTACGGATGCAGGCAATGAGGCAGTGATCGCTGAGATCTTGGTTGAAGACAGCAGAGGTGTATTTAGAGGGGAAGTTGGTTAGGATGATATCTATGAGGGTGCCCGTGTTTAAGGCTTTGGGGGTACCTGGTAGGTTCATTGATAATTTGTGTGAGATTGAGGGCATCAAGTTTAGATTGTAGGATGGCTGGGGTGTTAAGCATGTTCCAGTTTAGGTCGCCTAGCAGCACGAGCTCTGAAGATAGATGGGGGCAATCAGTTCACATATGGTGTCCAGAGCACAGCTGGGAGCAGAGGGTGGTCTATAGCAGGCGGCAACGGTGAGAGACTTGTTTTTAGAGAGGTGGATTTTTAAAAGTAGAAGTTCAAATTGTTTGGGTACAGACCTGGATAGTAGGACAGAACTCTGCAGGCTATCTTTGCAGTAGATTGCAACACCGCCCCCTTTAGCAGTTCTATCTTGTCTGAAAATGTTGTAGTTTGGAATTAAAATTTCTGAATTTTTGGTGGTCTTCCTAAGCCAGGATTCAGACACAGCTAGAACATCCGGGTTGGCAGAGTGTGCTAAAGCAGTGAAAAGAACAAACTTAGGGAGGAGGCTTCTAATGTTAACATGCATGAAACCAAGGCTATTACGGTTACAGAAGTCATCAAAAGAGAGCGCCTGGGGAATAGGAGTGGAGCTAGGCACTGCAGGGCCTGGATTCACCTCTACATCGCCAGAGGAACATAGGAGGAGAAGAATAAGGGTACGGCTAAAAGCAATAAGAATTGGTCGTCTAGAACGTCTGGAACAGAGAGTAAAAGGAGGTTTCTGGGGGCGATAAAATAGCATCAAGGTATAATGTACAGACAAAGGTATGGTAGGTGTGAGTACAGTGGAGGTAAACCTAGGTATTGAGTGATGAAGAGAGAGATATTGTCTCTAGAAACATCATTGAAACCAGGAGATGTCATTGCATGTGTGGGTGGTGGAAATAATAAGTTGGATAAGGTATAGTGAGCAGGACTAGAGGCTCTACAGTGAAATAAGCCAATAAACACTAACCAGAACAGCAATGGACAAGACATATTGACATTAAGGAGAGGCATCCTTAGTCGAGTGATCAAAAGGGTCCAGGGAGTGGAGAGGTTGGTTTGGGGGTCACGGCGATTTAGACAGCTAGCCAGGACATCGGTAGCAAGCTAGCATAGGATGGAGGTCTGTTGTTAGCCACCTCTTGCGTTCCGTCAGTAGATTAGTGGAGTTCCGTGTTGTAGAGGGGATTAGTCCAAATCACACAACAACAAAAAAATAAAAACAATAGATAAAGTTATAGAGGCCCAAGAAGAAACATGTTAATAATAAAAATAAATAAATTGTCCGATTGTCTATTCTGAGAGCATCCGGTAAGACAGCTAACGGTTAGCAGGCCGCAGATGGGCATTCAGGTAACGTCGCGACGGAGGAGCCAGCCGGATCTCCCTCGGGTAGACAACGTCGGCAGTCCAGCCGTGAGGGCCCGGAGGGGCTCCGCGTAGGCAGTAAAACGGGTCCGGATAGGTGACTGCAGCCCAGGAGTGATTGACGGAGCTCAGGAGTGGTTGACGGAGCTCGCTAGCTCCGGAGTAATTGATGTTTGCTCCGGAATCGACGAAAGCAGATAGACACACGGATAGCAGCCAGCTAGCTGTGAGATCCGGGAGTGAATGTCCAGAGAGCAGTTGAAATCCAGGGACATGGAGAGAAAAAAAAAAATCGGTCCGGTATGTTCCGCTCCGAGCCGCGCTGCGCCGCACAAAACCGGCGACAGATCTCCGAGTCAAAGGACAGCTAATGACCACAAACCGTGGCCAGCTGAACACGAACGAGTTGCCAGTAAAGAAGCTAACTAGCTTCTGGCTAGCTTCTTGGAGGATTGCAGATTTGATTGCAGATTTGAGGTAAATAATACGTATTTATACATATCAATTGGTGAGGCAGGTTGCAGGAGAGTGTATTGAAGATGAGTTGATGGAAAATAAAAATAAAATGTATGTGAAAAAAAAGTTGTAAATATATATATATACACGACACGACAAGACGAGGACAAAAGACGTCTGAACTGCTATGCCATCTTGGAAACGATATTAAACCCATGCTGCAGAGGTATATTAAACCCATGCTGCAGAGGTATATTAAACCCATGCTGCAGAGGTATATTAAACCCATGCTGCAGAGGTATATTAAACCCATGCTGCAGAGGTATATTAAACCCATGCTGCAGAGGTATATTGTGTGATCTGGAGGCAGTGGTATAGATCACTACACCACCCTAGGCAGCGGAATAGATCACTATACCATCCTAGGCAGCGGTATAGATCACTACACCATCCTAGGCAGCGGTATAGATCACTACACCACCCTAGGCAGCGGTATAGATCACTACACCACCCTAGGCAGCGGTATAGATCACTACACCATTCTAGACAGCGGTATAGATCACTATACCATCCTAGGCAGCGGTATAGATCACTATACCATCCTAGGCAGCGGTATAGATCACTATACCATCCTAGGCAGCGGTATAGATCACTACACCATCCTAGACAGTGGTATAGATCACTACACCATCCTAGGCAGCGGTATAGATCACTACACCATCCTAGGCAGCGGTATAGATCACTATACCATCCTAGGCAGCGGTATAGATCACTACACCATCCTAGGCAGCGGTATAGATCACTACACCACCCTAGGCAGCGGTATAGATCACTATACCATCCTAGGCAGCGGTATAGATCACTATACCATCCTAGGCAGCGGTATAGATCACTACACCACCCTAGGCAGCGGTATAGATCACTATACCATCCTAGGCAGCGAAATAGATCACTATACCATCCTAGGCAGCGGTATAGACCACTACACCACCCTAGGCCACACAGTAAGGCTAATTACTTGTAGAGACACAGGCTGAGGGCTCTCCTCTCACTCCCTCACTAGAACCTTGCTCTACTCATACACATGTTGTTGAATCTGACCGGTGTCTCATCTCTCCTGAAGGACGGAGTCGGTGGCTGAGAAGATGCTCACCAACTGGTTTACGTTCCTGCTGCATCGCTTCCTCAAGGTAAGGCAGTTTTAAAGGTGCTCAGATAGTTTTTTTTTAACATAGGGTTAATTGAGGTTCAGAGCACAGAGATTCAGATACTTAGCAGAAGATTGATGCTTGTGATTTAGTCACAAAAGGCCTGTTTGGCTGAAACACCAGCAGGCCCATAGCAACAGTGTGTATGTAGTGTGTTCTGTACCCGTTCTAATTTTGATACCAGAAATTCTGTGAAATGATCGTTAATTGCTATTATTAGTGTAATGTGTGAGTTGTAATTATATTTCTGAGGTGGGGTTATTTGGCTAATCATGGTCCTGGTAATGTTTATTCTCACCCTGTGTGACCGCAGCACACAGCACGGCCACAGTGTGAACCATATCGGAGAATCACCCTGGGGGGCAGTTGTGGTCATTTTGTCTAACCACATCCTGTCAGGTGCTCCCCACCACCCAAACTGGCCTTTCTGTGTTCTTTCTGACCATAAGCTTCTCCTGTGTTACTCTGGGATTGGATTAGAATGGCCATTCACGTTAAGGACAAGAACATCAGGCCCATTGTGAGTTCAGGCCTGAAATGCCTCTTGGAATGTAGCTCTGGATGGCCACCAATTATATTGAAGTTACATCAGTGCAGATGTTAAAGTGTTCTGGCCATCTTCCCAGCCTCCCCAAGTAATTACCCTGAAATGTTTCCACAAGCCCTACTTAAACCTCTATTCTGGATTGGCTTCCACGTTTTGATATTCAGCTTGCATAGCAATATTCATCTTTCATAGCCAGGATTGTCACTAAATTAACAAAAAAATATATTTTAATGTGGGTTTTCATTACCTGAGGGTAGATATTATTGGTGAAGATAATGGTTGTAGAGTTTCTTAACTAACAAATGTAATGCCTTGTTAAGATTTATGACGTTCTCAAAACCGAAGAAAATATCAAGGTAGCATGTTCAACATAAATCCCTTAAGTGAACGACAAATTATTGAGGATTTAATCTCATAGGACATGGTCTGGAAAAATATAGAATCTACTTGTTTGTTACTGTCGTTTGACTGGTTTTGAACTGAGACAACATTATAGAGAGTAACATGGAACCTGTAGTTATGATGTTATTAAGTGTGATGGCACCTCGACTGTACAGATGATTAAAACCACAGAAGAACATGAAATGCAGAAGAGCATATGGACAATCAGTATTACTGAATCCTGCTTAAACTCTCTGTCTTACTTACATTGGACAATTGGGGGCCATTTGTGTGTTTTGAGGTTTCTGTTTTTTGAATATGGATTTGGTTGCTGGGTATTGGTTCCGTTTGGTTACTGGCAGCATGATTTAGAAGCCTGGTAGATGGGTCAATCGTCCTCTGTGTCTGGGCTTGAAGGCCCCCCTGTGTCTGGGCTTGAAGGCCCCCCTGTGTCTGGGCTTGAAGGCCCCCCTGTGTCTGGGCTTGAAGGCCCCTCTGTGTCTGGGCTTGAAGGCCCCCCTGTGTCTGGGCTTGAAGGCCCCCCTGTGTCTGGGCTTGAAGGCCCTCCTGTGTCTGGGCTTGAAGGCCCCTCTGTGTCTGGGCTTGAAGGCCCCCCTGTGTCTGGGCTTGTCCAAGCAGCTTGAGAGGATGTCGCGTTGTAATTAATGATGTCAAATGAATAGTCCCTAAGAACTAAATAATAGTGTTCCCTCAGTATCACTGGTTAGTCATCAAACCCTGTAAGTGGGTAATTGGTAACTTCCTCACTCCTCACTGAAAGGGATGTGATTGCTTATTCCTCTCCCCTTTTCACACTGTTACTCCCTCCCTCTTCCACTTTTACTGTCTCTCCCTCTGCCCCCTGTGCCTCTCTCTGTCTCTCTCTCTCTCTCTCTCTCTCTCTCTCTCTCTCTGTCTCTCTCTCTCTCTGTCTGTCTCTGTCTCTCTCTCTCTCTCTCTCTCTCTCTCTCTCTCTGTGTCTCTCTCTTTCTCTCTCTCTCTTTCTCTCTCTCTCTGTCTCTCTGTCTCTCTCTCTCTCTCTCTCTTCTCTCTCTCTCTGTCTCTCTCTCTCTCTCTCTCTCTCTCTCTCTCTTTCTCTCTCTCTCTTTCTCTCTCTCTCTCTGTCTCTCTCTCTCTCTCTGTCTCTCCCTCTGCCCCCATGCGCCTCTCTCTCTCTCTCCTCTCTCTCTCCAGGAGTGTGCTGGGGAGCCTCTGTTCATGCTGTTCTGTGCCATCAAGCAGCAGATGGAGAAGGGCCCTATAGACGCCATCACAGGAGAGGCGCGCTACTCCCTCAGTGAGGACAAGCTCATCCGCCAGCAGATTGACTACAAACAGCTGGTGAGGAAGGACCCTCCTCCACATACACACAGAAACACACACCTCCTCTCTCACGCCGCGATTTCCAGAATAAGGTGAATACAGAATAAGGTGAATACACACCTCCTCTCTCCTGTTTGATATGAGTGTTGTGCAATGGAGCCAACCCTCCCTGTCACAGGGCAGCAAGATCAAGCCATGTGCTGATTCTCACTTAATGTGGTTCAAGAGGCCAAACAAACAGGTGGGAGAATGTTTAGCAGGCTTTGCCATGCAAATCACCTGACATGTTACTGAGGAAGTGAGGTGGGCCTTGGCTCCCTCATTGGCTGTGGGGATCTCAGTGTAGGCAGTGTTGGGGAGACGGGCTATATGGGTGAGGTGTCGCTGATGGAACGGACCTACTCAGCGCTCAATCACACCTGCTGTGGGCCAGTAATGATTCAAACAAATCAAGCAATTTATTGTCTGCCAATAAAACAAACCCTTCCCACCACATCGCTCGATCTCCCCAACGAGGCGGCCAAGCAGTACTGCCAGGAAATACTACACTTGAACAATTAATGATTTACTCGCCGTCAGCAACTTATTGACTTCCACATAAAAGCGTCACACCCCCAGATTGGTGAATGAAACATCAAAACAGTACAAGAATTCTCCAAATATACCCTCATATAAATTATTTATATGGAAAAATAGCAATACGCTGACTTGGTAGGATGCAATGCTAACGCGCCCACTCCCACCACTCAAATTCTCGATGAATCAGCTGTATACTGCCTGCTACGCCATTCGTCCCCATTCGACCACACGGCTGGTACAACACTGCAGCATCAACTCAGGACAGGGTCATCTCTGCCTCCTTCTGAGGGATCGGTAGACAGATTAGCAGATGTCACAGAAATTAGCTCTATATAGGCAAATGCTCCCCGAGGAGCTCTCTATCTCTGGCCGTAGGGGATCAGATTAGCAGATGCTCCCGGAGGAGCTCTCTATCTCTGGCCGTAGGGGATCAGATTAGCAGATGCTCCCGGAGGAGCTCTCTATCTCTGGCCGTAGGGGATCAGATTAGCAGATGCTCCCGGAGGGGCTCTCTATCTCTGGCCGTAGGGGATCAGATTAGAAGATGTTCCCGGAGGAGCTCTCTATCTCTGGCCGTAGGGGATCAGATTAGCAGATGCTCCCGGAGGAGCTCTCTATCTCTGGCCGTAGGGGATCAGATTAGAAGATGCTCCCGGAGGAGCTCTCTATTTCTGGCCGTAGGGGATCAGATTAGCAGATGCTCCCGGAGGAGCTCTCTATCTCTGGCCGTAGGGGATCAGATTAGCAGATGCTCCAGGAGGAGCTCTCTATCTCTGGCCGTAGGGGATCAGATTAGCAGATGCTCCCGGAGGAGCTCTCTATCTCTGGCCGTAGGGGATCAGATTAGCAGATGCTCCAGGAGGAGTCCTGTTTCTTGAGAATTCCTATAATTTGCTGTGTAATTGGTTTTTAATCACAAATGGCCCACTTATTAACTATTTCAAGTGCATGGAAGGAAATGTACTTTGCTAATGATCAGTGAGTGACAGTGGTACAGATGTCTGTGGTACCATGTGCCAGCTGCATACTGTACTAATCACCCAGCACACACCAAAGGTCTCTTCATGACTGTATATGGACTGGCAGCACGACGTGTATATGCCCAGTATATGCCCAGTATATAAATACATTAGAAGGATCTCTCTCCTCTCTGGTCACAACCTTTGACCTTTTTAGATGGATACTGCACCTTGGTTATTTCAAGAGGCAACATAGGTCACTTAATGGCATCTAGTTGTAGATTGTGTTAAAATGAGAATCAATGCTTTTCCATCAGGGATTCCTCGAGAGCAGAGGTGGAAAGTTCATTTTGCCCTGGGAGCCACATTCGGTTTTCAACGAGGTCCGGAGGGCCGCATTCGGTCTTCAACGAGGACCGGAGGGCCGCATTCGGTTTTCAACGAGGTCCGGAGGGCCGCATTCGGTCTTCAACGAGGTTCGGAGGGCCGCATTCGGTCTTCAACGAGGTTCGGAGGGCCGCATTCGGTCTTCAACGAGGTTCGGAGGGCCGCACTGAAAATGTGTTATAAAAAATAGTCCTCTAAACATCTGTTTTGGATTTTTTTTATTCTCCCTGATTGTCTAGCATTTCAGTGATTATTAGTGAGCTGGACACAGTCAAGAAACTGTAGGAATGTAGGTCCATTATCATTCATCATTTTATTTGGTTTTAGTCATTTTCAAAACACCCGTGGGCCAGATTGGACTCCCTGCCTCGCGAGACGGATTTGGCCTTCAGGCCGTATGTTTGACACCTCTGCTCTAGAGTAAATAGTGCTGAGCACAGAAACCCCGTCAGGCCTGCAGCAAATCATTGTTTACCGTCTGGCAATCCTGACATAGCAACATGGCACACTAGTTTACAGAAAGACGTTAACCAGTAGACAATACAGAATCTATTAGCTAGGATAGTCACTGTGTAGAGTTTGTATAGGAATTCAGGGGATGGCCTCATTCTGACACCAGTTTTCTATGTTTGTTAATGTGTCAATGCAAGTTGCAAATGAGGCTGAATGCATCTCAATTTGTTATAATGACACTTTACCAAATAGAGCCTGACTTCACTATATTGTGACTGGTTGAGCTGTGAAGGGGTGCCAGAACAGGTCAAATATATTATGCGTTTGCTCTCAATCCTCAATCTCCTCCTTTTAACTATGGCACATTGTGTCATATAAATCTTTGTTTGTAGTTAAATCAATGTCCTCTTGTCAGTTTTCTATTGACCCGAGGATAGCTAAAAAATGTGTCCTCCAGATCGCTTGTAGTCGTCACTGATTTTCTTCAGACAGATAAAATCTTCATTATCGACAATGCAGTTAATATCTCTAGGGGAGACTATTGATAAAACAGCATTTAAAGTGATTCATGAAAAACAAACACCTGAGGAAATTGCAGTCTAAATCTCTCTCTTCAACTGGAAGAATTCCCCTTCAAAGAGACTCAGTGCAGTGCTCTAGTAGTCCTGTCCCCTCTCTGGTACTGACAGCTCTGTGGTTTCTCCCTCCCCAGATAGTCCCTCTAGTACTGACAGCTCTGTGGTTTCTCCCTCCCCAGATAGTCCCTCTGGTACTGACAGCTCTGTGGTTTCTCCCTCCCCAGATAGTCCCTCTGGTACTGACAGCTCTGTGGTTTCTCCCTCCCCAGATAGTCCCTCTCTGGTACTGACAGCTCTGTGGTTTCTCCCTCCCCAGATAGTCCCTCTCTGATACTGACAGCTCTGTGGTTTCTCCCTCCCCAGATAGTCCCTCTAGTACTGACAGCTCTGTGGTTTCTCCCTCCGCAGATAGTCCCTCTGGTACTGACAGCTCTGTGGTTTCTCCCTCCCCAGATAGTCCCTCTCTGGTACTGACAGCTCTGTGGTTTCTCCCTCCCCAGATAGTCCCTCTCTGGTACTGACAGCTCTGTGGTTTCTCCCTCCCCAGATAGTCCCTCTCTGGTACTGACAGCTCTGTGGTTTCTCCCTCCCCAGATAGTCCCTCTGGTACTGACAGCTCTGTGGTTTCTCCCTCCCCAGATAGTCCCTCTGGTACTGACAGCTCTGTGGTTTCTCCCTCCCCAGATAGTCCCTCTAGTACTGACAGCTCTGTGGTTTCTCCTTCCCCAGATAGTCCCTCTCTGGTACTGACAGCTCTGTGGTTTCTCCCTCCCCAGATAGTCCCTCTGGTACTGACAGCTCTGTGGTTTCTCCCTCCCCAGATAGTCCCTCTCTGGTACTGACAGCTCTGTGGTTTCTCCCTCCCCAGATAGTCCCTCTAGTCCTGACAGCTCTGTGGTTTCTCCCTCCCCAGATAGTCCCTCTAGTCCTGACAGCGCTGTGGTTTCTCCCTCCCCAGATAGTCCCTCTCGGGTACTGACAGCTCTGTGGTTTCTCCCTCCCCAGATAGTCCCTCTCTGGTACTGACAGCTCTGTGGTTTCTCCCTCCCCAGATAGTCCCTCTGGTACTGACAGCTCTGTGGTTTCTCCCTCCCCAGATAGTCCCTCTCTGGTACTGACAGCTCTGTGGTTTCTCCCTCCCCAGATAGTCCCTCTCTGGTACTGACAGCTCTGTGGTTTCTCCCTCCCCAGATAGTCCCTCTGGTACTGACAGCTCTGTGGTTTCTCCCTCCCCAGATAGTCCCTCTCTGGTACTGACAGCTCTGTGGTTTCTCCCTCCCCAGATAGTCCCTCTCTGGTACTGACAGCTCTGTGGTTTCTCCCTCCCCAGATAGTCCCTCTAGTACTGACAGCTCTGTGGTTTCTCCCTCCCCAGATAGTCCCTCTGGTACTGACAGCTCTGTGGTTTCTCCCTCCCCAGATAGTCCCTCTCTGGTACTGACAGCTCTGTGGTTTCTCCCTCCCCAGATAGTCCCTCTGGTACTGACAGCTCTGTGTTTCTCCCTCCCCAGATAGTCCCTCTCTCCCTCCCTCCCCAGATAGTCCCTCTGGTACTGACAGCTCTGTGGTTTCTCCCTCCCCAGATAGTCCCTCTGTACTGACAGTTTCTCCCTCCCCAGATAGTCCCTCTGGTACTGACAGCTCTGTGGTTTCTCCCTCCCCAGATAGTCCCTCTGGTACTGACAGCTCTGTGGTTTCTCCCTCCCCAGATAGTCCCTCTGGTACTGACAGCTCTGTGGTTTCTCTATCCCCAGATAGGGCCTCTCTGATACTGACAGCTCTGTGGTTTCTCCCTCCCCAGATAGTCCCTCTAGTCCTGACAGCTCTGTGGTTTCTCTCTCTCCAGACACTGATGTGTATCCCTCCGGAGGGAGAGGCAGGCACCGAGGTCCCGGTGAAGGTGCTGAACTGTGACACGGTCACTCAGGTGAAGGACAAGCTGCTGGACGCTGTGTACAAGGGCATCCCCTACTCCCAGAGACCCCAGGCTGATGATATGGACCTGGGTAAGAACCTACTGTATATATGGATGTCTATAGCAGTGTTTCTTAATCCTGGTCCTGGGGGCCAAAGGGGTCTAGCACTACACAGCTAATTCAAATGATCAACTCATCATCAAGATTATTTTGGGGGAAAAGGTGTAACGCCCCCCAAAAAAGAAATCCAGGACCAGGATTAAGAAACACGGGTCTGTGGTAATAACAGCCTCTTAAGAAACACGGGTCTGTGGTAATAACAGCCTCTTAAGAAACACGGGTCTGTGGTAATAACAGCCTCTTAAGAAACACGGGTCTGTGGTAATAACAGCCTCTTAAGAAACACGGGTCTGTGGTAATAACAGCCTCTTAAGAAACACGGGTCTGTGGTAATAACAGCCTCTTAAGAAACACGGGTCTGTGGTAATAACAGCCTCTTAAGAAACACAGGTCTGTGGTAATAACAGCCTCTTAAGAAACATGGGTCTGTGGTAATAACAGCCTCTTAAGAAACACGGGTCTGTGGTAATAACAGCCTCTTAAGAAACACGGGTCTGTGGTAATAACAGCCTCTTAAGAAACACGGGTCTGTGGTAATAACAGCCTCTTAAGAAACACGGGTCTGTGGTAATAACAGCCTCTTAAGAAACACGGGTCTGTGGTAATAACAGCCTCTTAAGAAACACGGGTCTGTGGTAATAACAGCCTCTTAAGAAACATGGGTCTGTGGTAATAACAGCCTCTTAAGAAACATGGGTCTGTGGTAATAACAGCCTCTTAAGAAACACTGGTCTATGGT
Organism: Oncorhynchus nerka; assembly: GCF_034236695.1. NCBI lineage: Eukaryota > Metazoa > Chordata > Actinopteri > Salmoniformes > Salmonidae > Oncorhynchus > Oncorhynchus nerka. Next base: position 13,857,186 of record NC_088415.1, read on the forward strand.
AATAACAGCCTCTTAAGAAACACGGGTCTGTGGTAATAACAGCCTCTTAAGAAACACGGGTCTGTGGTAATAACAGCCTCTTAAGAAACACGGGTCTGTGGTAATAACAGCCTCTTAAGAAACACGGGTCTGTGGTAATAACAGCCTCTTAAGAAACACGGGTCTGTGGTAATAACAGCCTCTTAAGAAACACGGGTCTGTGGTAATAACAGCCTCTTAAGAAACACGGGTCTATGGTAATAACAGCCTCTTAAGAAACACGGGTCTGTGGTAATAACAGCCTCTTAAGAAACACGGGTCTGTGGTAATAACAGCCTCTTAAGAAACACGGGTCTGTGGTAATAACAGCCTCGTAGGCTACAGACATACTCATGTTTACAGTGGGGACCCTGTATGTGAAGGTTTTCTTTATTACTGTGAAGGATTTACTGTAACTAATTGCAACATTGGCTAGTAGTTATTCCCTGCTGAAACTGAAGATACGGATCATAGCCCAAACCAATCTTCTGTTGTTGTTGTTTTCCATCCTCACAGAGTGGCGACAAGGAAGACTGACTAGAATTATCCTTCAAGATGAGGACGTCACCACAAAGATTGAGAGTGACTGGAAGAGGCTCAACACCCTGGCCCACTACCAGGTCAGACAGCATCACCAGCTGGACACATCCACATAATACTCATCTACATTTCCCAGACACAAAGATGAATACAGTCAAATTGATGGTCCTTCATTTGATGATAGATGATTAAAGATCTCTCTCCTCCTCCACCTCCAGGTGGCAGATGGGTCTTTGGTAGCCCTGGTCCAGAAGCAGGTCTCTGCCTACAACATCGCCAACTCCTTTACATTCACCCGCTCTCTGAGCCGTTATGGTACGTATTAATGAACCTCTCTCAGCCGTTATGGTACTTAAGAAACACTGAGCCGTTATGGTAATAATGACCCTCTCTGAGCCGTTAAGAAACACGGGTCTGACCCTCTCTGGTAATAACGTATTAAGACCCTCTCTAAGAAACACGTATTAATGACCCTCTCTGAGCCGTTATGGTAATAAACCTCTCAGCCGTTATGGTCGTATTAAGAAACTCTGAGCCTGTGGTAATAATTAATGACCCTCTCTGAGCCGTTATGGCTACAGACCCTCTCTGATACTAATGACCCTTTACAGTGGGGACCCTCTCTGAGCCGTTATGTGAAGGTTTCTCTGAGCCGTTATTACTATGAATGATTCTGACTGTAACTGATCTGCAACGTATTAATGACCCATTGGCCGTTATGGTAGTTACCCTCTGAGCCTGAATGACTGAGCCGATACGTATTAATGACCCTCTCTGAGCCCAAATTAATGACCCTCTCTGAGCCGTTATTACGTATTAATGACCCTCTCTGAGCCTACGTATTAATGACCTCTCTGAGCCGTTATGGTACGTATTAATGACCTCTCTGAGCCGTTATGGTACAAGGAATGACCCTCTCTGAGCCGTTATGGTACGTAGAATTAATGACCCTCTCTGAAGATTAATGACCCTCTCTGAGCCGTTATGGTACGTATTAATGACCCTCTCTGAGCCGTTACAAAGATTGAATGACCCTCTCTGAGCCGTTAAGAGTACGTATTAATGACCCCCTCTGAGCCTACCAGGTCAGACCCTCTCTGAGCATCACCAGCTCTGAGCCATCCATTAATGAACCTCTCTGAGCCGTTATCTACAATGAACCTCTCTGAGCCGTTAGACACGTATTAATGAGATGAGCCGTTACAGTCAATGACCCTCTGATGGTCCTTCCTTTGATGATAGATGAACTCTCTGATTAAATGACCTCTCTGAGCCGTTATGGTACCACCTCTCTGAGCCGTGGGCATTAATGACCCTCTGAGCCGATGGGTATTAATGACCCTCTCTGAGCCGTTATGGTACGTATTAATGAACCTCTCTGAGCCGTTATGGTACGTATTAATGACCTCTCTGAGCCGTTATGGTAAGCGTATTAATGACCCTCTCTGAGCCGTTATGGTACGATTACATGACCCTCTCTGAGCCGTCATTGGTAGATGATTAATGACCTCTCTCCTTTACATGACCTCTCTGAGCCACGTATTAATGACCTCTCTGAGCCGTTATGGTACGATTAATGAACCTCTCTGAGCCGTTATGGCACGTGATTAATGACCCTCTCTGAGCCGTTATGGTACGTATTAATGAACCTCTCTGAGCCGTTATGGCACGTATTAATGACCCTCTCTGAGCCGTTATGTATTAATGACCCTCTCTGAGCCGTTATAATGATTAATGACCCTCTCTGAGCCGTTATATTAATGACCCTCTCTGAGCCGTATGGTATCGACCCTCTCTGAGCCGTTATGGTACGTATTAATGACCTCTCTGAGCCGTTATGGTACGTATTAATGACCCTCTCTGGACGTACAATGCTCTGAGCCGTTATGGTACGATTAATGAACCTCTCTGAGCCGTTATGGTACGTATTAATGACCCTCTCTGAGCCGTTATGGTACGTATTAATGACCTCTCTGAGCCGTTATGGTACGTATTAATGACCCTCTCTGAGCCGTATTAATGACCCTCTCTGAGCCGTTATGGTACGTATTAATGACCCTCTCTGAGCCGTTATGGTACGTATTAATGACCCTCTCTGAGCCGTTACCTCTCTGAGGTACGTATTAATGACCCTCTCTGAGCCGTTATGGTACGTATTAATGACCCTCTCTGAGCCGTTATGGTACGTATTAATGACCCTCTCTGAGCCGTTATGGTACGTATTAATGACCCTCTCTGAGCCGTTATGGACCCTCTCTACGTATTAATGACCCTCTCTGAGCCGTTATGGTACGTATTAATGACCCTCTCTGAGCCGTTATGGACGTATTAATGACCCTCTCTGAGCCGTATTAATGACCCTCTCTGAGCCGTTATGGTACGTATTAATGACCCTCTCTGAGCCGTTATGGTACGTATTAATGACCTCTCTGAGCCGTTATGGTACGTATTAATGACCCTCTCTGAGCCGTTATGGTACGTATTAATGACCCTCTCTGAGCCGTTATATGGTACGTTATTAATGACCCTCTCTGAGCCGTTATGGTACGTGATGACCTCTCTAATGACCCTCTCTGAGCCGTTATGGTACGATTAATGACCCTCTCTGAGCCGTTATGGTACGTATTAATGACCCTCTCTGAGCCGTTATGAACGTATTAATGACCCTCTCTGAGCCGTTATGGCACGACATTAATGACCCTCTCTGAGCCGTTATGGGTATTAATGACCCTCTGAGCCGTTTAATGACCCTCTCTGAGCCGTTATGGTACGTATTAATGACCCTCTGAGCCGTTATGGTACGTATTAATGACCCTCTCTGAGCCGTTATGGTACGTATTAATGACCCTCTCTGAGCCGTTATGGTTACGTATTAATGAACCTCTCTCTACGTATTAATGACCCCTCTGAGCCGTTATGGACGTATTAATGAACCTCTCTGAGCCGTTATGGTACGATTAATGACCCTCTCTGAGCCGTTATGGTACGTATTAATGAACCTCTCTGAGCCGTTATGGTACGTATTAATGAACCTCTCTGAGCCGTTATGGTACGTATTAATGACCCTCTCTGAGCCGTTATGGTACGTATTAATGACCCTCTCTGAGCCGTTATGGTACGTATTAATGAACCTCTCTGAGCCGTTATGGTACGTATTAATGACCCTCTCTGAGCCGTTATGGTACGTATTAATGAACCTCTCTGAGCCGTTATGGCCTCTCTACGTATTAATGACCCTCTCTGAGCCGTTATGGTACGTATTAATGACCTCTCTGAGCCGTTATGGTACGTATTAATGACCCTCTCTGAGCCGTTATGGTACGTATTAATGACCCTCTCTGAGCCGTTATGGTACGTATTAATGACCTCTCTGAGCCGTTATGGACCCTCTCTGAGCCGTTACGACGTATTAATGACCCTCTCTGAGCCGTTATGGTACGTGATTAATGACCTCTCTGAGCCGTTATGGTACGATTAATGAACCTCTCTGAGCCGTTATGGTACGTATTAATGACCCTCTCTGAGCCGTTATGGTACGTATTATGACCTCTCTGACCCGTATTAATGACCCTCTCTGAGCCGTTATGGTACGTATTAATGACCCTCTCTGAGCCGTTTATGGTACGTATTAATGACCTCTCTGAGCCGTTATGGTACGTATTAATGACCCTCTCTGAGCCGTTATGGTACGTATTAATGACCCTCTCTGAGCCGTTATGAACGTATTAATGACCCTCTCTGAGCCGTTATGGTACGTGACTAATGACCCTCTCTGAGCCGTTATGAGCGTATTAATGACCTCTCTCTGAGCCGTTATGGTAATTAATGACCCTCTCTGAGCCGTTATGGTACGTATTAATGACCCTCTCTGAGCCGTTATGGTACGACCCTCTCTGAGCCGTTTAATGACCCTCTCTGAGCCGTTATGGTACGTATTAATGACCCTCTCTGAGCCGTTATGGTACGTATTAATGACCCTCTCTGAGCCGTTATGGTACGTATTAATGACCCTCTCTGAGCCTAGTGCGTTATGGTACGTATTAATGACCTCTCTGAGCCGTTATGGTACGTATTAATGACCCTCTCTGAGCCGTTATGGTACGTATTAATGACCCTCTCTGAGCCGTTATGGTACGTATTAATGAACCTCTCTGAGCCGTTATGGTACGTATTAATGACCTCTCTGAGCCGTTATGGCACGTATTAATGACCTCTCTGAGCCGTTATGGTACGTATTAATGACCCTCTCTGAGCCGTTATGGTACGTATTAATGAACCTCTCTGAGCCGTTATGGTACGTATTAATGAACCTCTGAGCCTGAGCTGAGCCGTTATGAACGTATTAATGACCTCTCTGAGCCGTTATGGTACGTATTAATGACCCTCTCTGAGCCGTTATGGTGACGTATTAATGACCCTCTCTGAGCCGTTATGGTACGTATTAATGACCCTCTCTGAGCCGTTATGGTACGATTAATGACCCTCTCTGAGCCGTTATGGTACGTATTAATGACCCTCTCTGAGCCGTTATGGTACGTATTAATGACCCTCTCTGAGCCGTTATGGTACGTATTAATGACCCTCTCTGAGCCGTTATGGTACGTATTAATGACCCTCTCTGAGCCGTTATGGTACGTATTAATGAACCTCTCTGAATGTATTAATGACCTCTCTGAGCCGTTATGGTACGTATTAATGAACCTCTGAGCCGTTATGGTACGTATTAATGACCTCTCTGAGCCGTTATGGTACGTATTAATGACCCTCTCTGAGCCGTTATGGTACGTATTAATGACCCTCTCTGAGCCGTTATGGTACGATTAATGACCCTCTCTGAGCCGTTATGGTACGATTAATGACCCTCTCTGAGCCGTTATGGTACGTATTAATGACCCTCTCTGAGCCGACCCTCTCTGAGCCGTTTAATGATTAATGACCCTCTCTGAGCCGTTATGGTACGTATTAATGACCCTCTCTGAGCCGTTATGGTACGTATTAATGAACCTCTCTGAGCCGTTATGGTACGTATTAATGACCCTCTCTGAGCCGTTATGGTACGTATTAATGACCTCTCTGAGCCGTTATGGTACGTATTAATGACCCTCTCTGAGCCGTTATGGTACGTATTAATGACCTCTCTGAGCCGTTATGGTACGATTAATGACCCTCTCTGAGCCGTTATGGTACGTATTAATGACCCTCTCTGAGCCGTTATGGTACGTATTAATGACCCTCTCTGAGCCGTTATGGTACGTATTAATGACCCTCTCTGAGCCGTTATGGTACGTATTAATGACCCTCTCTGAGCCGTTATGGTACGTATTAATGACCTCTCTGAGCCGTTATGGTACGTATTAATGACCCTCTCTGAGCCGTTATGGTACGTATTAATGAACCTCTCTGAGCCGTTATGGTACGTATTAATGACCCTCTCTGAGCCGTTATGGTACGTATTAATGACCCTCTCTGAGCCGTTATGGTACGTATTAATGACCCTCTCTGAGCCGTTATGGTACGTATTAATGACCCTCTCTGAGCCGTTATGGTACGTACGTATTAATGACCCTCTCTGAGCCGTTATGGTACGTATTAATGACCCTCTCTGAGCCGTTATGGTACGTATTAATGACCCTCTCTGAGCCGTTATGGTACGTATTAATGACCCTCTCTGAGCCGTTATGGTACGTATTAATGAACCTCTCTGAGCCGTTATGGTACGTATTAATGACCCTCTCTGAGCCGTTATGGTACGTATTAATGACCTCTCTGAGCCGTTATGGTACGTATTAATGACCCTCTCTGAGCCTGACCTCTCTACGAGACCCTCTCTGAGCCGTTATGGACCCTCTCTGAGCCGTTATGGTACGTATTAATGACCCTCTCTGAGCCGTTATGGTACGATTAATGACCCTCTCTGAGCCGTTATGGTACGTATTAATGACCCTCTCTGAGCCGTTATGGTACGTATTAATGACCCTCTCTGAGCCGTTATGGTACGTATTAATGACCCTCTCTGAGCCGTTATGGTACGATTAATGACCCTCTCTGAGCCGTTATGGTACGTATTAATGACCCTCTCTGAGCCGTTATGGTACGTATTAATGACCCTCTCTGAGCCGTTATGGCGTGATAATGACCCTCTCTGAGCCGTTATGGTACGTATTAATGACCCTCTCTGAGCCGTTATGGTACGTATTAATGAACCCTCTCTGAGCCGTTATGGTACGTATTAATGAACCCTCTCTGAGCCGTTATGGTACGTATTAATGACCTCTCTGAGCCGTTATGGTACGTATTAATGACCTCTCTGAGCCGTTATGGTACGTATTAATGACCCTCTCTGAGCCGTTATGGTAATGATGACCCCTCTCTGAGCCGTATTAATGACCCTCTCTATGGTACGTATTAATGACCCTCTCTGAGCCGTTATGGCACGTATTAATGACCCTCTCTGAGCCGTTATGGTACGTATTAATGACCTCTCTGAGCCGTTTATGATACGTATTAATGACCCTCTCTGAGCCGTTATGGTACGATTAATGACCTCTCTGAGCCGTTATGGTACGTATTAATGACCCTCTCTGAGCCGTTATGGTACGTATTAATGACCCTCTCTGAGCCGTTATGGTACGTATTAATGACCCTCTCTGAGCCGTTATGGTACGTATTAATGACCCTCTCTGAGCCGTTATGGACCCTCTCTGAGCCGTTACGTTAATGACCTCTCTGAGCCGTTATGGTACGTATTAATGACCCTCTCTGAGCCGTTATGGTACGTATTAATGACCCTCTCTGAGCCGTTATGGTACGTATTAATGACCCTCTCTGAGCCGTTATGGTACGATTAATGACCCTCTCTGAGCCGTTATGGTACGTATTAATGACCCTCTCTGAGCCGTTATGGTACGTATTAATGACCTCTCTGAGCCGTTATGGTACGTAGCCGTTAATGACCCTCTCTGAGCCGTTATAATGACCCTCTCTGAGCCGTATTAATGACCCTCTCTGAGCCGTTATGGTACGTATTAATGACCTCTCTGAGCCGTTATGGTACGTATTAATGACCCTCTCTGAGCCGTTATGGTACGTATTAATGACCCTCTCTGAGCCGTTATGGTACGTATTAATGACCTCTCTGAGCCGTTATGGTACGTATTAATGACCCTCTCTGAGCCGTTATGGTACGTATTAATGACCTCTCTGAGCCGTTATGGTACGTATTAATGAACCTCTCTGAGCCGTTATGGTACGTATTAATGACCTCTCTGAGCCGTTATGGTACGTATTAATGACCTCTCTGAGCCGTTATGGTACGTATTAATGAACCTCTCTGAGCCGTTATGGTACGTATTAATGACCCTCTCTGAGCCGTTATGGTACGTATTAATGACCCTCTCTGACGTATTAATGACCTCTCTGAGCCGTTATGGTACGTATTAATGACCCTCTCTGAGCCGTTATGGTACGTATTAATGACCCTCTCTGAGCCGTTATGGTACGTATTAATGACCCTCTCTGAGCCGTTATGGTACGTATTAATGACCCTCTCTGAGCCGTTATGGTACGTATTAATGACCCTCTCTGAGCCGTTATGGTACGTATTAATGACCCTCTCTGAGCCGTTATGGCATAATGACCCTCTCTGAGCCGTTATGGTACGTGACCCTCTCTGAGCCGTTATATACGTATTAATGACCCTCTCTGAATGACGTAATGACCCTCTCTGAGCCGTTATGGTACGATTAATGACCCTCTCTGAGCCGTTATGGTACGTATTAATGACCCTCTCTGAGCCGTTATGGTACGTATTAATGACCCTCTCTGAGCCGTTATGGTACGTATTAATGACCCTCTCTGAGCCGTTATGGTACGTATTAATGAACCTCTCTGAGCCCGAGACCCTCTCTGAGCCGTTATGGTACGTATTAATGACCCTCTCTGAGCCGTTATGGTACGTATTAATGACCCTCTCTGAGCCGTTATGGTACGTATTAATGACCCTCTCTGAGCCGTTATGGTACGTATTAATGACCCTCTCTGAGCCGTTATGATACGTATTAATGACCCTCTCTGAGCCGTTATGGTACGTATTAATGACCCTCTCTGAGCCGTTATGGTACGTATTAATGACCCTCTCTGAGCCGTTATGATACGTATTAATGACCCTCTCTGAGCCGTTATGGTACGTATTAATGACCCTCTCTGAGCCGTTATGGTAGGTATTAATGAACCTCTCCGAGCCGTTATGGTACGTATTAATGAACCTCTCTGAGCCGTTATGGTACGTATTAATGAGCCGTTATGGTACGTATTAATGACCCTCTCTGAGCCGTTATGGTACGTATTAATGAACCTCTCTGAGCCGTTATGGTACGTATTAATGACCCTCTCTGAGCCGTTATGGTACGTATTAATGAACCTCTCTGAGCCGTTATGGTACGTATTAATGACCCTCTCTGAGCCGTTATGGTACGTATTAATGAACCTCTCTGAGCCGTTATGGTACGTATTAATGAACCTCTCTGAGCCGTTATGGTACGTATTAATGACCCTCTCTGAGCCGTTATGGTAGGTATTAATGACCCTCTCTGAGCCGTTATGGTACGTATTAATGACCCTCTCTGAGCCGTTATGGTACGTATTAATGAACCTCTCTGAGCCGTTATGGTACGTATTAATGAACCTCTCTGAGCCGTTATGGTACGTATTAATGAACCTCTCTGAGCCGTTATGGTACGTATTAATTACCCTTTCAGTTTTTCAATATCTACTGTATGAAAGCCCAGCCTCCTACAGTATCTGTGTTGTTGTGTTTCCAGAGAGTCTCCTGAGGACTTCTAGCAGCCCAGACAGCCTGCGCTCCCGGGCCCCCATGATCACCCCTGACCAGGAGACTGGCACCAAGCTTTGGCACCTGGTCAAGAATCACGAGCACGCTGACCAACGGGAGGGCGACCGCGGCAGCAAGATGGTGTCTGAGATCTATCTCACCCGCCTACTGGCCACCAAGGTCTCTTCTCGTTGTAGTCTGTTGATTGAACTGTGGATTTTAGTGGATTGTCTCATAATGTGTCATGATAATGTATTGTTGCCAGGCACACGTTCCTATCTTGGACTCTGTGTTGACACCGTTTGTCTGATCACCATACAGGGAACTCTGCAGAAGTTTGTGGATGACCTTTTTGAGACGGTGTTCAGCACGGCGCACCGCGGCAGTGCCCTCCCTCTGGCCATCAAGTACATGTTTGACTTCCTGGACGAGCAGGCTGACAAGAGGCAGATCACTGACCCTGATGTCCGTCACACCTGGAAGAGCAACTGGTAAGCACAGAGTTCCTGATAGCTGCCCTCTAGTGGACTCATGGGTGGAATGTTATTAATATTGTTCATCATCATTGGCCTCCCGGGTGGCGCAGTGGTTAAGGGCGCTGTACTGCAGCGCCAGCTGTGCCACCAGAGACTCTGGGTTCGCGCCCAGGCTCTGTCGTAACCGGCCGTGACCGGGAGGTCTGTGGGGCGACGCACAATTGGCCTAGCGTCGTCCGGGTTAGGGAGAGCTTGGCCGGTAGGGATGTCCTTGTCTCATCGCGCACCAGCGACTCCTGTGGCGGGCCCGGGCGCGCTAACCTCCTTTGACACATTGGTGCGGCTGGCTTCCGGGTTGGATGCACACTGTGTTAAGAAGCAGTGCAGCTTGGTTGGGTTGTGTATCGAAGGACGCATGACCTTCAACCTTGGTCTCTCCCGAGCCCGTTGCCAGGTGCACGTGAAACCCGGTGCTGTACTGCACCGCTGTAACTCTGCGTTGTGTGTGGTTGATAGAGACTATAGACGTGGACTTTGGAGATCAGATAGTTTTAATCATGCAGAACTCACTCTCTGCATCCTGCATCTGCATCAAAAAGGAAATAAAACATTTGTGGAGCCACATATGTTCTGAGAATCGTTGCCTCTTTCTACAACAGATGCACAATAGGAGGGACTGGGATCATTCGAGGAGCTAGCCATCGTTCACACATACAATAGCCTGCTAATACGTGCTAATAGCCTGCTAGCTATTAACCACATGTTGAATTCAGAATGTTGATATCATCCATCATTTCATAATTGGCAACCTTTTATTGACTATATTGACTATTATTAAAAAATATGCAGAACATCTGGTGTGTCTATGTCAAACGGTCTTCTGTGGTGTATATAAGGTGTAATATTGGGGTGCAAACTCAAAATGGAATACATTTCAACTCTGCATCTGACATGGTACAGGTGTCTTCTTTTTTTAAGCCATGTGTATGAGATATACTTTTGTTTCAAAGTAGATTTGTTTCTGCCAGTTGCAATGTGGCTATCGGAAGTTAATAGTTGTATCCCAATGGAGATAATCACTTACTGCTTGAGGAATAAGTTAAAGACATTTTACAGAATTTGGCAACCTTTTATTGACTATATGGAGAATCTCCCCCCACATCTCATTGATTGAATCTCTATATAATGTCATGTATAATATGTAGCCTACGGCAGGTGACCATATGATCCAATGTCTCATTATTATTATGTTTTATTGTATGTTTGTATATATAATTAGAAATATATATTTATTTTTTTACGCTCGTCTGTTACTGTCACATTGTCCTATTGTTGTCTATCATCTTTTCACTTTTGTTTTGAATGTTCTTAATTGGAAAATACAAAAATAAAATATTCCACAAAAAAAAAAGTAGATTTGTTTAAGACTACCACGAAATACTCTGTGTGACCCTGCATTGAAAGGATAAATAGGCCAATAGAACCCAGGCTGTAACTGTGCGCTTACTAAAAAATATTTTGGACCTGACTAAAACGTAACACATGGAAATTCATACGATTTTACCATACTGTACCATGTGTGACTATGACTGCTTTTAGTGCCTCAAAACTCTATTTGAGTAGTTTTTAGTTTCAACTATTGCATCAAGTGACACTCCAATACCAACTGTAACTCTTAAGATTCACCTGTAATGGTCCCATCTTTTTCTTTCTCTCCTCTCTGTCTGACAGTCTCCCCCTGCGGTTCTGGGTGAACGTGATCAAGAACCCCCAGTTTGTGTTTGACATCCATAAGAGCAGCATCACAGACGCCTGTCTGTCTGTGGTGGCCCAGACCTTCATGGACTCCTGCTCCACGTCAGAGCACCGCCTGGGCAAGGACTCACCCTCCAACAAGCTGCTGTATGCTAAAGACATCCCCAACTACAAGAGCTGGGTGGAGAGGTACACTTTCAGTTACCTTATTTGCTGTCATATTTAATTTTCTCTCAAAGAGTCTTAACACTGAGCACTCTTGTGTCTCTTTGCTTGTGTCAGGTACTACAGAGATATCAGTAAGATGCCTACCATCAGTGACCAGGACATGGATGCCTATCTGGTGGAGCAGTCTCGTCTCCATGGCACCGAGTTCAACACTCTCAGTGCTCTCAGTGAGCTCTACTTCTACATTAACAAGTACAAAGAGGAGGTAGGAGACACGGACCAACTCTATTCTTTATTTGACCTCAGATTGTAAAATGTATACTGAAATAAAATATTGTTGTATTTTACAGTAACTTACTGGTAGTCAGTTACCTGTAAGTTACTTTTTTTTTTTTATAATACAGTATGTTACCATTAAGTTACCGTAAAATCAACAGGATTTTTTTACGCTGTGATACCGAAATGTAATGCAATAAACAGTCTTGTTAATGTTGAGAGAAAAAAATTATCTCACTTTTGTGTTCAGATTTTGACCGCACTAGACAGGGATGGGTACTGCCGCAAACACAAGCTGCGACACAAACTGGAACAAGCCATTAACCTGATGTCGGGCAGCAGCTGAGGACAGAGGATGGAACAAGGGGTCGGGGGTCGGGGAGAGAAGTGGGAAATGGGGGTTTGGTTGAACTGGTGAACGGACCTGTGTTGGAGCATCCACAGCTTGTGCAAGTAAAAAGGGGGACATAAGACACTGGACAATCAACACAACGAACCACAGCACATTGAGCCCAATGTCTACAGACCAGATTCTGTGCCCAATATCCTCACTCCCTCAAACCTCTACCTGCCATTGCCAGTGAGACATTCGGAGTAGTTTTTTTCTCCACATTGGCCTTTTCAATGGCAGACTCTAGTAACTGCCTAATCTAATGGAAGAGGACTGCTGTGGATAACTACCAGATTCATTCCAATAGAGGCATACAGTAAGTTGCCTTGGAAACTGTGCTGAACTGCCAAGCTAGTGCCATGGGAAGAGTAGCTTTTGGTCTGCGATAATAATTGTACAAAATGCTGAAAAGTAACATTTAGGTGTGGACTGTAGATTTGATCTTGAAATGTATGGGTTTTACCACAAGTATGGTAAGGTACAAGTAGTAGACTATAACCTCTTGGCCCCAAAGGAAAGCCTTGAGGTTCTGTTTTGTTGTGTTAGGGTTGGAGGTTCAATGCTAGTACGTGATGAAGGAGGCAGGCAGTGTATGGCCAAAAGACACCAAATTCTAGAAGCATCAGAGGCCTGATTAAGTGACATAAATTGAGGGGTGTGTTGGGGCTGAGGGGTGGCCATCCCCCTCGTCTCTCAAATGCCATAGCTACAAAGCGCCTTTCTCTTTTTACTTTGTATTCGGGCCAAATGGATGTTTGCTGATGGCTCAGAGTCCAGAGTTTTAAAGCTTGCCTTTTGTGTTGCAGGAAGTGAAGCCCTTTCCTCATGGACGTTCCACCCTAGTGACTGTCCAGCTAATTGTACTCAGATCATTGTTTTAGTCTACTCCTCTGTGAATCTGATCTGTCAGGGTCCCAGGGGTTCCCGTCCAGAACTCAGGGCTACTGCTGTCGTGGAAACAACCCTTATAACCCATATCAAACATCCTAAAAGTAGTTGATCCATTAACAGCAATAGGTCTAGTAATAAAACAGCCAGCCATGTTTCATTAGATTACACACCAAAAAGACACAGTTCCCGTTAGAGACTCTCTATCTTACGATAATCGCTCTGTGAAAATTGTCTTTCTCTTCCCGATGTTTTGCCATTATTACAAATGACAGCTTGAGCATAATGTGTAACGCAACACCATAATGTGTAACGCAACACCATTATGTGTAACGCAACACCATAATGTGTAACGCAACACCATAATGTGTAACGCAACACCATAATGTGTAACACAACACCATTATGTGTAACGCAACACCAAACACAACAGACGGGATAACAGTATAGATTTTTATGTTTTAAATGCTGTCTAAATAAAATACTTGCTTATGTGTTCACTTCTGGTAGGTCATCCATGGTAGTTTATGGGGGGGGAAAGCCTCTATTTGCTCCCTATGTTATCATTACCATACTAGGCACTGTTCAGAAGAAGAGAGAGGTTACTGTGTTGAATACTGATTTCCAACCCAGGAGACCTTCATCCTTCATTTTGTTTACCCTACGGTCCCATAGAGCCAGTAGCAGTAGGCCGATCTGTAGGTTCTGATCAGATGGTAAATGCCCATTTTCTCTGTTGACTCCTTCCACGACAGACAGTAGAAGCTCTGTATTTTTCAGTAGTGGTACAGCAGCTGACTGTACACACACCCCTGTCCCCTCTCCATACTCCTCTCTCTGCTGGGAGGAAATACAGTCTGGTAGGCTTATACCTGAATATTATTTCAGTACATTTACATGGTTCTGAGTTCAGTCCTCTCCAACAATTAAGTATTTATTGTTTTGCCTTTATTTATTTCATATTTATTTTCATTTTACAAAAGAATGAAAACTCTTGTTTTGTACAGTGTTTGACTGAACGTACCTGAACACAGTTAATGTCCTCTGTACTACAGGTATACTGTATAAGTCTCTAACACCGTTGCAAGAGTCTTTTCAATGCCAATTCACACACAGGACCGGGTTCATTTAGGATACATTCGTACATTCAGTAAATAACAGCATTCCTTCACATCCATAACTGAAAAAGAAGACTGTGATCGCTACATCACGTGTTCAGTGACAACCGTGAGGAATGCAGACAGACCAAAGGAGGCACAGGGAAGAATCAAATGATCACTCTCTTGTCTTTGGGTTGAATAATGCCATTCGGCTTGACCCACACATTACAATACATTGTTAACCATAGATTCTATCATGTTTTAAATTTCAGGTACAAACACATCTTTAAAATATTTGTTCATTGAATAGGATAAAGCCTCAAATTACAATGTTCTCCCATAACTAATGGTAGACATATGTATTTCTACTACTAAAACCCAGAGGTTTGTGGTAGTCCAAATCCTGAATATAAATTCAGTATATCTAACAGTTCTTTTTATCCATAAAGTCCCCAAAGATTAAATACAATTTAGTAAATGAAACCAATACTTTGGTTTATCAATGTACAGGTGTTAACCCTTCTAGAGTCTAGATGCTGGGTGTTGTTTTGCGTTGGGACCTTAAACACAGTGACGCTCTGTTTTCTATGTAGATTAAATGGATCTGAAACTAACTAATTACTGTAGAATAATTAGGCTTGCTTATCAGTCCAGGAGCGAAAGAGCCATTAGTATACCTTTTCAAAACCCATTAAATCCACACCAGAAGAAATACTTATTTTTCTCCATGGAAGATACATATTGTAGATAAGCACCAAATCAATTTAGAATTTGGCCTTGGAACTCTGTGCGAAATACATTCTCAAATAAAACTGGAGCTCATTAGCATGTTAAGAGCTGCAGGAGGATAATTAAGGATAATAGGTTTCACCATCCTGGTGTTATTTTAGTGCAGAGAAATGGGGTCAGTGTATCTGGATCTAGGTCTGGTGTGGATCTCACCGTCCACTGTGTGTGAAAAGGACTCCGTCAGAAATGACTGGCAGCTTGCCAGAGCTGCCCTGTCAGCATTGCAGGTGTATTACAGGTATCAACGCTATGTTTGAGCCTCTTTCTACAATTATAGCTTATCATAAATCTGAAAGAGAACATCTTGAATTTTGACTTAGTACCTCTTGGTTAACGCCATCTCATAGGGTTTGAAACTGGTTAAAATAGTAAGTGCAACACGGTATCAGGTTTCTTGGGTGAAATCTGTAATCATATCCAAAGTAGGCCTACAGTTTGGCTACCTGCCATACGTCACTTGTAAACTAGTGAAGGCCAGGTGATTGGGCTGTGGAACTCAGAGCCACTGCAGACACGTCAGTACGTCTGGTTTTGTAATGTTGTATAAACAGGAAGATAAAAAAGCACCTGTAACATGTAAGGAAGAAAAGAGTGAGTGCACACCTGTGATGTTTCTAAGTAGATACTGTAGAACTATTACATTATAGTCGGTGTTCTAGTAAAAAACAAAAACATTTGTCTCAGATAAATTGATTCTAATTTATTTGTTGGTTTTGTCTGTTTATCCCAAATGTTTTAATCGATTTAACGTAACAAACTTGTTTACAGCTTCAAAGATATATGGAATTTATTAACTTAGTCTGAAGAGGAAGTAGCTTTGTGACTGACTGGCTGATTGACTGACGGATGATTGCTCTGCCTAGTCCTTAATTCTATATAAATATATAAATATATTTTGTATAATTATTTGTTTAAAATGTTTCTTTCTAAATTATTGTTTTTGGTTTTATATTTTATTATGTTACTTTGAAGGAGTAGGAATGAGTCCTTTAAAACGCTGGCTACAATGAAGTGTTTTGTATATATTTGCACTTTTTTTTACTCGGTCGGAGAGGTTTTTGAAAGATTGGATTCTAACTTAATGTTGAAATGACAAGCATGGTGTTTTGTTTTGCTAATTAAAATATGTGGATGATGCTGTATGTTCTTGAACGTTTCATTTGTGTACTATCCTCCAGGATTATTTTCTCTGAACAACTCAATGTTTGAATTCAAATAAAGGCAAGTGTTTTAGTAAAATATCCACACAAATGATCCAAAGTGGACCCCGTATGTTATCTTCAGTATCCTTACTTTGCTCCTTAAGTACTTAAACCACTGTTGCAACACTAACAGATAGATCAGATCACAGTCCGAGAATGTTACGTTTGAAATGATCAGTGGTGATGTGAGAATGTTACATTTGAGCATGTAATCTGAAACCTATTTTTAGAGGATTGCAGTTATCTATCCCATCAGATTACCATCTCTATCATGAAAGGAGGATATGGTGCTTTCTTTTCTGACTCACTGGATTAAAAACAGAAGATTTAGTAAACACCTCCAGCAATTCATCTTAGATCAGAGGGAGAGATGCGATTGGAGACAGTTTTATGTACAGGGATTTCCATATTCACACATAATAAAAAACAGATTCAAGACATAAGGATGGGCACTTGGGGTACAGGTATGCATTGAAACAGAATTTAGGTGTGGAATATAAAATAAAATAGTTCCAGAATCCTCAACTTCATTAATTAGGACAGCAGATCAAAGTTGTAGAACATCAAGCAGGATTGTAAACAAAGATGAGAAACATCATTACAAAGATATTCCCCCTCTGAATAGAACATGAACCAATTTTGGCAGGGTGGGATATTATTCATATTAGGGATTGTGAATTGATGTACATTACCAGTCAAAAGTTTGGACACACCTACTCATACAAGGGTTTTTCTTTATTTTTACTATTTTCTACATTGTAGAATAATAGTGAAGACAATAAAACTATGAAATAACACATGGAACCAAGTAGCCACCCTTTGCCTTGATGACAGCTTTGCACACTGTTGGCATTCTCTCAACCAGCTTCACCCAAAATGCTTTTCCAACAGTCTTGAAGGAGTTCCCACTTATGCTGAGCACTTGTTGGCTGCTCTGCCTTCACTCTGCGGTCTTGAGTTCTAAATAAATGTCCTTGAATTCTAAATAAATCACAGATAGTGTCACAGGCACCCCCACACCATCACACCTCCTCCTCCGTGCTTCACAGTGGGAACCACACATGCGGAGATCATCTGTTCACCAACTCTGCGTCTCACAAAGACAGTAGTGGTTTCTTTGCAGCAATTCAACCATGAAGTCCTGATTCACGCAGTCTTCTCTGAACAGTTGATGTTGAGATGTGTCTGTTACTTGAACTCTGTGAGGCATTTATTTGGGCTGCAATTTCTGAGGCTGATAACTCTAATGAACCTATACTCTGCAGCAGAGATAACTCTGGGTCTTCCATTCCTGTGGTGGTCCTCATGAGAGCCAGTTTCATCATAGCGCTTGATGGTTTTTGCGACTGAAAAATCTTGACATTTTCCAGATTGACTGACCTCCGTCTTAAAGTAATGATGGACTGTCGTTTCTCTTTGCTTATTTGAGATGGTCTTGCTATAATATGGACTTGGTATTGAAATGCATTCCAGTTGACTACCTCATGAAGCTGGAGAGAATACCAAGAGTGTGCAAAGCTGTCATCAAGGAGTTTTGATGTTTTCACTATTATTCTACAATGCAGAAAATAGTAAAAATAAAGAAAAACCCTTGAATGAGTAAGAAGGGGCCAAACTTTTGACTGGTACTGTACATTTTCTATTTTTGTTTAATAAACGTTTAACAGTTTATTGGGGATTTGTATAAGGATTATGATTTTATGACATTGAATGAGGGACTAATCGTAGCATAATTTCCTAGAGCCATCTGCAGTACAGTAGCTTATAGGGCAATTTCATATTTTTCTCTCTCCAAATCATGGCATGTCAGTTATACATGAATATTAGTCTCGATGAAAACCTATTTTCTGAAACTTTGCAGAAATGTTTTAAAAGCCATATTTTACTGTTGTATTCAGCACACGTGACAAATAAACATACAATTTCAAAACTTCAGACACTAATTAGAATATATTTTATTGGTCATGAAATGTTCATAGTACATTGAGAGGAGTTACTGCTTTCAAAACATAAAAAAAAAGAATTGGCAAAAATAGAGTTACGAGGTTTTAATCAGACACTGACGATATACACATACCTCTACAAATCAATGGTGACTCACCTTTTCACTGGCTGATATTTCTGAGAATAGAAGTAACACATTCATGAATATTTATGTGTGAGAAGGTGCAACTTCTGAGGAGGGATAAATCGAGTGAGAGCTGAAGAGCCGCTCCTTCAGACTAAAGGGAAGGATTACTGAGAAAGAGGGGAAAACAGACAGGGTTTATAAATAAGTAATGCATGCTGTGGGTGCTCATTAGCAGAGCACTGTCAATCCTAAGGGGAACAGAAATATGTGACTGCAAAAACACAAAATAACTGCACACACAAGCACAGCTTCTATACCCCCGTCTCCAAAACACACACCTAAAGCACCAGCCACCACTGCTCCCCCATTAAATCAAATGTTATTTGTCACATGCTTCGTAAACAACAGGTGTAGACTAACAGTGAAATGCTTCCTTATAGCTCATCCCAACAATGCAGAGAGAAAGAAAATAGAGAAATAATAAATAGAGAAAACTAAAACACGTAATAATGAAAGTAATAATAAATACACAATGAGTCATGATAACTTGGTTTTATACACGGGGTACCAGTACTGAGTTGATATGCAGGGGTACCAGTACTGAGTTGATATGCAGGGGTACCAGTACTGAGTTGATATGCAGGGGTACCAGTACTGAGTTGATATGCAGGGGTACCAGTACTGAGTTGATATGCAGGGGTATCAGTACTGAGTTGATATGCAGGGGTACCAGTACTGAGTTGATATGCAGGGGTACCAGTACTGAGTTGATATGCAGGGGTACCAGTACTGAGTTGATATGCAGGGGTACCAGTACTGAGTTGATATGCAGGGGTACCAGTACTGAGTTGATATGCAGGGATACCAGTACTAAGTTGATGTGCAGGGGTACCAGTACGGAGTTGATATGCAGGGATACCAGTACTAAGTTGATGTGCAGGGGTACCAGTACTGAGTTGATATGCAGGGGTACCAGTACTGAGTTGATATGCAGGGGTACCAGTACTGAGTTGATATGCAGGGGTACCAGTACTAAGTTGATGTGCAGGGGTACCAGTACTGAGTTGATATGCAGGGGTACCAGTACTGAGTTGATATGCAGGGGTACCAGTACTGAGTTGATATGCAGGGGTACCAGTACTGAGTTGATATGCAGGGGTACCAGTACTAAGTTGATGTGCAGGGGTACCAGTACTGAGCTGATATGCAGGGGTACCAGTACTGAGTTGATATGCAGGGGTACCAGTACTGAGTTGATATGCAGGGGTACCAGTACTGAGTTGATATGCAGGGGTACCAGTACTGAGTTGATATGCAGGGGTACCAGTACTGAGTTGATATGCAGGGGTACCAGGTCATTGAGGTAGATACAGTGCATCTGGAAAGTATTCTAATACCTTTTACCTAATACCTTTTTTGCACTATTGGTTAGAGCCTGTAAGTAAGCATTTCACTGTTGTATTCAGCACACCGTGACAAATAAACTTTGATTTGATTTGATTAGATTTTTTTCAGACCCCTTGACTTATTCCACATTTTGTTACGTTACAGCCTTATTTTCCTCATCAATCTACACACAATACCCATAATGACAAAGCAAAAACGTTTTTTTAGAAACGTTTGCTAATTTATCAAATAACATAAACGGAATATTACATTTACATAAGTACTCAGACCCTTTACTCAGTAGTTTGTTGAAGCACCTTTGGCAGCGATTACAGCCTAGAGTCTTCTTGGGTATAACGCTACAAGCTTGGCACACCTGTATTTGGGGAGTTTCTCCCATTCTTCTCTGCAGATCCTCTTAAGCTCTGTCAGGTTGAATGTGGAGCGTTGCTGCACAGCTATTTTCAGGTCTCTCTAGAGATGTTCGATCGGGTTCAAGTCCGGACTCTGGCTGAGCCACTCAAGGACATTCAGAGACTTGTCCCGAAGCCACTCCTGCGTTGTCTTGGATGTGTGCTTAGGGTTGTTGTCCTGTTGGAAGGTGAACCTTCATCAAGAATCTCTCTCTACTTTGCTCTCTACTTTTTTCATTTTTCCCTCGATCATGACTAGTCTCCCAGTCCCTGCCGCTGAAAAACATCCCCACAGCATGATGCTGCCACCACCATGCTTCACCGTAGGGATGGTGCCAGGTTTCCACCAGGCGTGACGATTGGCATTCAGCCCAAAGAGTTCAATCTTGGCTTCATCAGACCAGAGAATCTTGTTTCTCATGGTCTGAGAGTCTTTTAGCTGCCTTTTGGCAAACTCCAAGCGGGCTGTCATGTGCCTTTTCCTGAGGAGGGGCTTCTGTCTGGCCACTCTACCATAAAGGCCTGATTGGTGGAGGGCTGCAGAGATGGCTGTCCTTCTGGAAGGTTCTCCCATTTTCACAGAGGAACTTTAGAGCTCTGTCAGACTGACCATCTGGTTCTTGGTCACCTCCTTGTCCAAGGCCCTTCTCCCCTGATTTCTCAGTTTTGGCTGCCGGCCAGCTCTAGGCAGAGTCTTGGTGGTTCCAAACTTCTTCCATTCAAGAATGATGGAGGCCACTGTATTCTTGGGGACCTTCAATGTTGCAGAAATGTTTTGGTACCCTTCCTCAGATCTGTGCCTCGACACAATCCTGTCTCGTAGCTCTACGGACAATTCCTTCAACCTCATGGCTTGGTTTTTGCTCTGACATTCACTGTCAACTGTGGGACCTTACAGGTGTGTGCCTTTCCAAATCATGTCCAATCAATTGAATTGGACTCTGATCAAGTTATATAAACATCTCAAGGATGATCAATGGAAACAGGATACACCTGAGCTCAATTTCAAGTCTCATAGCAAAGGGTCTGAATACTTATGTAAACAAAAATAATAATAAATTAACAAACATTTCTAAAAACCTGTTATTGCTTTGTCATTATGGGGTATTGTGTGTAAATTGTGGGAAACATTTTTTTAAATCCATTTTATAATAAAGCTGAAACGTAACAAAATGTGGACAAAGGGGTCTGAATACTTTCCGAATGCACTATATGTAATAATAACTAGGAATAAAGTGACAGATCATAAGCAGTAGCAGCAATGCATGTGATAAGTTTTAAAAAATTGGGCAAAAATGGTCAATGCAAAAAGTCCAGGAAGCTATTTGGTTAACTATTAACTAACTATTTAGCAGTCATATGGCTTGGGGGGTAAAAGCTACTCAGGGTCCTGTTGGTTCTAGACTTGGTGCATTGGGACCGCTTACCGAGAACAGACTGTGACTTGGGTGGCTTAGACCTTTTTTAGGGCCTTCCTCTGATACCGGCTGGTATAGAGGTCCTGGATGGCAGGGCGATGCAGCCAGACAAAATGCTGTCAATGCTGCAGCTGTAGAACTTTTTGAGTTTCTGGGGGCACATTCCAAATCTTTTCAGCCTCCTGAGAGGAAACTGGTGTTGTCATGCACTCTTCAATACTGTGTTGGTGTGTGTGGACCATGATAGATTCTTAGTGATGTGGACACTGAGGAACTTGAAGCTCTTCACCCGCTCCACTACAGCCCTGTCAGTGTGAATGGGGGAGTACTCGGCCCGCCGTTTCCTGTAGTCCACTATCAGCTCCTTTGTCTTGCTGATGTTGAGGGAGAGGTTGTTGTCCTGGCACCACACTGCCAGGTCTCTGACCTCCTCTCTATAGGCTGTCTCATCGTTGTGAACAAACGTAATGATGGTGTTGGAGTGGTGCGAGGCCCACAGTCATGGGTGAACAGGGAGTGCAGGAAGGGACTAAGCACACACCTCTGGAGGACTCCCCATGTTGAGGGTCAGTATGTGTTGTTCACTACCCTCACCACCCGGGGCGGCCCGTCAGGAAGGCCAGGATCCAGTTGCAGACGGAGGTGTTCAGTCCCAGGGTCCTTAGCTTAGTGATGATAGGTGTTCCTCTTGTCCAGGTGGGAAAGGGCAGTGTGGAGTGCAATAGAGATTGTGTCATACTGTATGTGGATCTGTTGGGGAAATATGCGTATTGAAGTGGGTCCAGGGTGTCTGGGATGATAGTGTTGATGTGAGCCATGACCAGTCTTTCAAAGCATTTCAGGGCTACAGATGTTAGTGCTATGGGGCAATAGTCATTTAGACAGGTTAACTTGGCGTTCTTGAGCATAGGGACTATGGTCGTCTGCTTGAAACATGTAGGTATTACAGACTGGGTCAGGGAGAGGTTGAAAATGTCAGTGAAGACACTTGCCAGCTGGTCAGCGCATGCTCTGAGTACACGTCCTGGTTCTCCGTCTGGCCCTACAGCTGTGTTAACCTGTTTAAAAGTGTTAACATGTTTAAAAAGTCTTTCCCACATCAGATATGGAGAGTGTAACAGGAAACAGCAGAGGGAACACCCCCCTATCCACATCGATGGAACAGTAGTGGAGAGGGTAGCAAGTTTTAAGTTCCTCGGCATACACATCACAGACAAACTGAATTGGTCCACTCACACTGACAGCGTCGTGAAGAAGGCGCAGCAGCGCCTCTTCAACCTCAGGAGGCTGAAGAAATTCGGCTTGTCACCAAAAGCACTCACAAACTTCTACAGATGCACAATCGAGAGCATCCTGGCGGGCTGTATCACCGCCTGGTACGGCAACTGCTCCGCCCTCAACCGTAAGGCTCTCCAGAGGGTAGTGAGGTCTGCACAACGCATCACCGGGGGCAAACTACCTGCCCTCCAGGACACCTACACCACCCGATGTTACAGGAAGGCCATAAAGATCATCAAGGACATCAACCACCGAACCACTGCCTGTTCACCCCGCTATCATCCAGAAGGCGAGGTCAGTACAGGTGCATCAAAGCTGGGACTGAGAGACTGAAAAACAGCTTCTATCTCAAGGCTATCAGACTGTTAAACAGCCACCATTGAGTGGCTGCTGCCAACACACTGTCATTGACACTGACCCAACTCCAGCCACTTTAATAATGGGAATTGATGGGAAATGATGTAAATATATCACTAGCCACTTTAAACAATGCTACCTTATATAATGTTACTTACCCTACATTATTCATCTCATATGCATACGTATATACTGTACTCTACATCATCGACTGCATCCTTATGTAATACATGTATCACTAGCCACTTTAACTATGCCACTTTGTTTACTTTGTCTACATACTCATCTCATATGTATATACTGTACTCGATACCATCTACTGTATGCTGCTCTGTACCATCACTCACTCATATATCCTTATGTACATATTCTTTATCCCCTTACACTGTGTATAAGACAGTAGTTTTAGAATTGTTAGTTAGATTACTTGTTGGTTATCACTGCATTGTCGGAACTAGAAGCACAAGCATTTCGCTACACTCGCATTAACATCTGCTAACCATGTGTATGTGACAAATAAAATTTGATTTGATTTGATTTGATTTGTAACCACAAGGTCATCCAGAACAGCTGGTGCTCTCATGCATGGTTCGGTGTTGCTTGCCTTGAAGCGAGCATAGAAGACATTTAGCTCGTCTGGTAAGCTCGCGTCACTGGGCAGCTCGCCGCTGGGTGTCCCTTTTTAATGCATGATAGTTTGCAAGCCCTGCCACATCCAACAAGTGTCAGAGCCGGTGTAGTAGAATTCAATCTTAGTCCTGTATTGACGCTTTGCCTGTTTGATGGTTCATTGGAGGGTGTTGCGGGATATCTTATAGTGTCCCGCTCCTTGAAAGTGGCAGCTCTAGCCTTTAGCTCAGTGTGGATGTTGTCTGTAATCCATGGCTTCTGGTTGGGATATGTACAGTACATACGTACGGTCACTGTGGTGACGACGTCGTTGATGCACTTGTTAAGGGGGAGATCTTTGTATGAGAGATATCTTTGTATGTGTTTGTGTGTTTGTGTGTGGAGTAAAGGTGATCTATAGCTTTTTTGCCTCTAGTTGCACAGGTGACATGCTGGTAGAAATTAGGTAAAATGAATTTCAGTTTTCCTGCATTAAAATCACTGGCCACTAGGAGCACCACCTCTGGGTGAGCATTTTCTTGTTTACTTATTGCCCTATACAGCTCATTGAGTGTGGTCTTAGAGCCAACATCGGTTTCTAGTGGAAAATAGACAGCTACAAAAAATATATATGAAAACTCTCTTTGTAAATAGTATGGTCTACAGCTTATCATGAGATTTTCCAACTCAGGCAAGCAAGAACTTTGAGACTTCCTTAATATTAGAGAACGTGCACCAACTGGTTAAAAAAGAGACACACACCTCCCCCTTGAGCTTAGCTGACGCTGTCGTTCTGTCCTGCCATAGAAAACCAGCCAAATATATATTATCCATGTCTTTGTTCATCCGCGACTGAACAAATATTTGACAGTTCTTCAGGTCCCGTTGATAGGGAAGTCTTGAACAGAGCTCGTCCAGTTTGTTCTCTAGTGACTGTTCATGATTGCCTCTGACTCGTTGAAGTACAAATCTTCATCCAAATCGAGTTTAGTGATCGCTGTTCTAAAGTTCAAAAGCTCTTTTTGGCCGTAGGAAATGATGGCGGAAACATGTACAACAAAAAGTTTAAAAATCTGAGCAAAAAAAAAACACAAAATGGCAGAATTGATCAGGAGCCTGTAAAAAGTTGCAGCACCATTGCAAATCACATTCCTGGCTGGGAGACTCCAGTACACTTTTCACCTCTGTAGTCTATGAAGCCACTGTGTAACTTATTCAGTTTAAATGAGACTCCAGCAGAGTGAGGAGGATATTGCTGTCTGATGCCGCGGGCCACAAGCGCCGCCTCACAGAAGCTCGAGGTTTTAATAATGGTGATGTGTTTTAGCAGGTCTGTGTACAAATGTTATAAAGGTCAATTGTGTTTTCATCTTGAAATCAACTGAGGGGGCAAATCTCTGCATCCATGACCTTTAGATATAATTATATGATTCAGATGTTGTATCTATTAAAATTACTTTTATTACGTATACTGAAGTTGTTGTGAGACACTATTATTAAAGGGAGAGCCATCCAGATGTCTAGGATGGGGACAGATAGAGAACCACTCTACCAGTAGCTATGGCTTGGACAGAAATAAGCCAAATGGATATCAAGGGATTACACAGTCCAAAACAAGCAGGCCCTCAGAGGTACTACTAAAGGTAGTTACTGTTTCTATAGCAATAGATTCCACCAGGACACGCCCCAACCCTGGTGATGCTGTCCTGACAAGGAAGAGCAGGCAAGATGGTTTAGTGAATCTGAGCCAATAGCTGTTTACGAAAACACTGACTTGTAAATTCTAAGTGTATGTGGACATGTTGGGGACTGAGGGAGAAAATAATTGAGGTGCAGTTTATAAAAATATTTAAAACCATGAATAAAATAAATGTAGAATAATCAAGAAGGTTGGATAATGCTTGTGGTGAAAATGAAATGGAATGATACAACTGCTAAAAAAGGTGATGTTTTCAGAATTCACATTCAGCCTCTTACTGTCAGACAGCGGTCACATTTAAAAATCATATACCAGGGTGTTCTATGAATTATTCAGAAGAATGCCTCTGCACAATTACAGAGGCCAAATCATTTATCTCCTGTGTAATCTCTGGATAGGTAAGAAATATTTTTATCCATCCAACTCAATTCCTTCTCTGTGACACAGAACTACTTAGTCCGTGCTACATAACGGTTTCTCAGGGGTTAGTTTTCTGGGGGCACATTTTTTTTTTTATCTCTATGCTCTGTGTCCGTTCCACTTACCCAGGATCAGGTCTGAAGAAGCCCCAGTTAGCTGTCAGGATGGATGGAGCCAGGGATTCTGGATGCATCTTTCTGTCATTGCGGGCCTAATATAATCGCAATTCACAGGCGTGAGACACTGCTTCAGAACCACTCTGGGAAATTAAAAAATGCCTTCGGCCTCCAATCACATTGTTAGACAGTCAGCCTCCAACATACCCACATACACTCCATTGTATTGATCTGGGATCTGCGTTTCACTTTTTCTCTCTGTATTCAGCTCCATAGATTTTCTGATTAATGAACATGGAGTCGTATGAGCGACATACAAAAGAAGGGAGGAGACTTAAAACGGCAATGAGACTGTATGTCTCATTCACTTAAAGCGATAGAGAGACGTGTTAACAGCCTTGCCCAATCATGTTGCTGTTATGAATGAGGTTGCATCCAATTAGGTAATGGCCATTTAAAATACACAATGCCATTAGTAATCCAAATCAATTTGGATAAAGAATGAGAATTTAATCGAATGCTATTTCCATTTCTTATTGACTGTTTGATAGAATTACCAGTGCAGAATGATAATGACGCAGCAGGTCCTCCACCAACCTGTATGATACACTAACCTGCTGTATCTCTTTGTGCCAGTTGACTACCCCTTGCATCATTTACTGATATAGGGACATAAACACAGAAATAAGCAAGGCACTGCCAAACAGTAAATTAACTCAATGGTTCTATGATAGACTATTTACCATTCGGTCTATCATAGAACCACTGAGTTAATTTACCATTCAGTCTATCATAGAACCACTGAGTTTATTTACCATTCAGTCTATCATAGAACCACTGAGTTAATTTACCATTCAGTCTATCATAGAACCACTGAGTTTATTTACCATTCAGTCTATCATAGAACCACTGAGTTTATTTACCATTCAGTCTATCATAGAACCACTGAGTTTATTTACCATTCAGTCTATCATAGAACCACTGAGTTAATTTACCATTCAGTCTATCATAGAACCATTGAGTTTGTTTGTTGGGAGGGGGGGGGATAGGGGGGACATCTTCCCTCTTTCTTTCTACGTGTCCTTGTTCTGTATGTCGTGTTTTGTATTATTTGTTTTGTACCCAGAACTCTGGGTCTTGTTGTTCCTGTCTGCTCTTTGATGTTTAGATAAGAATTGTATACCTGGCATGTATACCTATACACCATTCTGGTGTGTGTTTAATAAAAATATTTGAAACAAAAAAACTCAATGTTCTATGATTTTTATGTATTTATTTTTTATTTAACCTTTATTTAACCAGGTAAGCTAGTTGAGAACAAGTTCTCATTTACAACTGCAACCTGGCCAAGATAAAGCAAAGCAGTGTGACACAAACAACAAAACAGAGTTACACATGGAATAAACAAACGTACAGTCAATAACACAATAGAAAAAAAGAAAGTCTATATACTGTGTGTGGAAATGGTGTGAGGAGGTAAGGCAATAAATAGGCCATAGTAGCATGTAATTTCAATTTAGCAAATAAACAACGGAGTGATAGATGTGCAGATGATGGTGTGCAAGTAGAAATACTGGTGTGCAAAAGAGCAGAAAAGTAAATAAAAACAATATGGGGATGAGGTAGGTAGATTGGATGGGCTATTTACAGATGGACTATGTACAGCTGCAGCGATCAGTTCGCTACTTGGATAGCTGATGTTTAAAGTTAGTGAGGGAAATATAAGTCTCCAGCTTCAGCAATTTTTGCAATTCGTTCCAGTCATTGGCAGTAGAGAACTGGAAGGAAAGGCGGCCAAAGGGGGTGTTGGCTTTGGGGATGACCAGTGAGATATACCTGCTGGAACGCGTGCTACGGGTGGGTGTTGTTATTGTGACCAGTGAGCTGAGATAAGGCGGAGCTTTACCTAGCAAAGACTTATAGATGACCAGGAGCCAGTTGGTCTGGTGACGAATATGTAGCGAGGGCCAGCCGATTAGAGCATACAGGTCTCAGTGGTGGGTAGTATATGGGGCTTTGGTGACAAAACGGATGGCACTGTGATAGACTGCATCCAATTTGCTGAGTAGAGTGTTGGAGGCTATTTTGTAAATGACATCGCCGAAGTCGAGGATCGTTAGGATCGTCAGTTTTACTAGGGTATATTTGGCGGCGTGAGTGAAGGATGCTTTGTTGTGGAATAGAAAGACGATTCTAGATTTAATTTTGGATTGGAGATGTTTAATATGAGTCTGGAAGGAGAGTTTACAGTCTAGCCAGACACCTAGGTATTTTTAGTTCTCCACATATTCTAAGTCAGAACCGTCCAGAGTAGGGATACTAGTCAGACGGGTGGGTGCGGGCAGCGTACGGTTGAAAAGCATGCATTTAGTTTTACTAGCGTTTAAGAGCAGTTGGAGGCCACGGAAGGAGTGTTGTATGGCATTGAATCTGGTTTGGAGGTTTGTTAACACAGTTTCCAAAGAAGGGCCAGATGTATACAGAATGGTGTCGTCTGCGTAGAAGTGGATCAGGGAATCACCCGCAGCAAGAGTGACATCGTTGATATATACAAAGAAAAGAGTCGGCCTGAGAATTGAACCCTGTGGAACCCCCATAGAGACTGCCAGAGGTCCGGACAACAGGCCCTCCAATTTGACACACTAAACTCTGTCTGAGAAGTAGTTGGTGAACCAGGTGAGGCAGTCATTTGAGAAACCAAGGCTGTTGAGTCTGACGATAAGAATCCGATGATTGAGTCGAAAGCCTTGGCCAGGTCGTTGAAGACAGCTGCACAGTAAAATCTTTTATCGATAGCGGTTATGATAGCTTTTAGTACCTTGAGCGTGGCTGAGGTGCACCCTTGACCAGCTCGCAAACCGGATTGCACAGCGGAGAGGGTACGGTGGGATTAGAAATGGTCAGTGATCTTTTATTAACTTCGCTTTTGAAGACTTTAGAAAGGCAGGGCAGGATGGATATTGGTCTTTAACAGTTTGGGTCTAGAGTGTCTCCCACTTTGAAGAGGGGGATGACCGCGGCAACTTTCCAATCTTTAGGGATCTCAGACGATACGACTAATAGACTGAATTGTAAATAAACTCAGTGGTTCTATGATAGACTGAATGGTAAATAAACTCAGTGGTTCTATGATAGACTGAATGGTAAATAAACTCAGTGGTTCTATGATAGACTGAATGGTAAATAAACTCAGTGGTTCTATGATAGACTGAATTGTAAATAAACTCAGTGGTTCTATGATAGACTGAATGGTAAATAAACTCAGTGGTTCTATGATAGACTGAATGGCTCCGACCTCCAAATATTTACAGAGAGAATTTCCATAGGGAGGGCTCTTTTTGGTTGGACCGAGATGAAGGAACACTTCTCAGGCATTGTGCTTTAAGGAATTCTGCTGCTTTTGGGAATTCTTATCGTTCTCAAAGTTCTGGAAAGGTGGAGTCAATGGACCACACCTTGAAGGAATACATTGCCAAATTCCTAACTGAAAGACTTTGAACTGAGTATCAATGATATACTGAAGGGCTTTGAACTGGATATCAATGCAAGTACAGGTGCTGCTCAGCTCAAGGTCCAGGAGGATCCCCACTGACCAGCTGGCTCTCAGCCACTAAGTTAATGATTGTTCCCACCAGAGAGTTTAGGGACACTGAACCAATCTAGACCTGAGTCCACAAACCTACAATTGAATTGCTTTCACTCTCCAGGGACTGTGATAAGTTAGGAGATGCATTGGGAGTTTAATGTGTGTGTGTGTACACTAAGTAACAAGATCTGGAGTTACATGCAGGGCTGAACAGGGAAGGATGGGTTACAGAGGGATTACAGTATATGCCTATATTTTGTTATCAAACAAAGCATTGGCTTGACCTAAATAGACAGCCTACATGTTACTGTACATCTAGACTCGTATAAACTGTATACAAGGAGAATGGTACACAGGTCCCAATATTGTGTCTGTATGAGACGTGATAAAGAGGAGGTCCTGATCATCAACTACAGATCCTGATGACACTACATTGTCAACCAATAGGAGATGAGAAAAGACAGATATCATCTCTTTTAGATAAAAGGCTGGTAACACGGCCTTCGAGGCTTTGCTGAAGGATTTTAGAGCTGTACGGTGTGCTTGTATTTACACAATGCCACTGTGGACCTGTGTGTGCACTGCCAAGGTTATTTCACTGCTTCGATAGCTTCAACAATGAGGTGAAATGAGATGGTAAATTCATTTCAATCTTGTTATCGAGTTAAAATGACTCATATCTCATTCACTCATGTACATTTTGAAAAAAGGCACACAAAGCCTTATTTCTGACCAAAGATGTAGCCTACACGCTGTGCCGTGGAAACCACATGGTGACAGTGAAGTCTTTGCATCATTTATTGAAATGACTGGAAGTCACCAATTCGGTCTATATTTAATTCATGAATATATGACATCATATTTGTGAAGATGTGAAATTAGATAAGAATTCTTCATAATAATGCATTGATGGCAGCCATATTTAGCTTACCTATTCAATATGCCAGACGAGCTGCCACCTTGTCCGACTGGACTGACCATTACTCAAGGAAATGGCCACCTTTACTTTCACCCTTCACCAGATCCCAGCCTGATAGGTTTTCTGCCAGAATAAAGAACAAACTGAGCACATCCTCGGTCAAAGTAGACTTCTGCCCTTGATCCTCCAATACACTTACCAAACTTCCTCTGCCCTGCCCTTGATCCTCCAATACACTTACCAAACTGAGCACATCCTCGGTCAAAGTAGACTTCTGCCCTTGATCCTCCAATACACTTACCAAACTGAGCACATCCTCGGTCAAAGTAGTCTTCTGCCCTTGATCCTCCAATACACTTACCAAACTGAGCACATCCTCGGTCAAAGTAGACTTCTGCCCTTGATCCTCCAATACACTTACCAAACTGTGAACTCCAAGAAGCATTGAATACAAGGGAATATGACGCACAAAAAGATGGCATTTTATTTGCAAACTGATAAATAACATGGAGCTTGTGATGCTCTAGTAACCTCGGTGTCAGAGCCACAGGATTGGGATTCAGATAACACTCATTCATCAATTAGGCTCTTTTCATAGAGCTGAGCAGAAGAAATCATTCATCTCATCCCCTGACTTCATATACGTACCCACAAGGCCAATTACATCATGTTTTCCATTATATTGACATGATTAGCAGCTTCATGGAGGAGATCTTACAGTCAAGTGTTTTATCAACAGGAGCAATAGAACAATACTATAGATATTCCTCAAGAACTAAACCAAATCCTCCAGAATAATAAACTAATCAGAGAACATGGGGATTGTCACACATCAACAGCCTCTCTCTCTCTCCCAGACTCCCACAGCGTGGCTTGTGTGACTGCATAGCATTATTGCATAACACCCGAGTCCCCAATCAACCGTCCCCCAGATGGAAGCTGCAGCCGAGCTAGGCCTCCTGTTTTGGAGAGAGGTGAGTCAGGGGTTGGTGTCCTAGAGGACAGGGCTGAATATATCCAGGTGAGTCAGGGGTTGGTGTCCTAGAGGACAGGGCTGAAGATATCCAGGTGAGTCAGGGGTTGGTGTCCTAGAGGACAGGGCTGAAGATATCCAGGCTCGTTAACCCGCAGGCTCAGCCCTCACATGATTGGGATTCAAGTGCCAACAAGATGTTTGGTGTCACCTTTAAGATTAGCCTGCGCCCGCCCCAGAGTTAGCAGTGAGTTAATCGTCTGCACTCTTTGATGTCTCCCCCTGTTCCTTCACAAACTCCCAGTAATAATTGAAAGCATCAAAGGCTTCCCCTCATCTAATCCCTGGCTGTGGCAAATCCCCTGTTCACTCCTCTGCCTCTTTTTTAAACCACACAGAAAAAAATTAGGTCTTAAATTAATGTGCTTAGCATTTCCATCAAGACATGACAGATCTTTGCAAATTATCCCTTTGAATAGGTCACAGTTTTAAATTTCTACCAATCAGTGTAGCGCAGTTATTAGCCCTCTCTCCCTCACTCTCTCTCTCTCTCTCTCTCTCTCTCTCTCCCTCTGTCCCTCTGTCTCTGTCTCTCTCTCTCTCTCTCTCTCTCTCTCTCTCTGCCTCTCTGCCTCTCTCTCTCTCTCTCTCTCTCTCTCTCTCCCTCTCTCAATTCAATTCAATTAAATTTGCTTTATTGGCATGACGTAACAATGTACATATTGCCAAAGCTTATTTTGGATATTTACAATATAAAAATGAGAATCAAAATAGTCAACGGGACAACAGTAACAACAATAACCTAGTGTCAAAATAACCATACATTCAACAATAACAATAAGCATACAGTAGAGGACATGTGCAGGTTGATTGGTCTGTCAGACACTGTCCCTCAACGTATGGCAGGCAGCAATGTAGTGCGCTGCCAACCCACATCTCTCTGCGTCCTCCCCCAACAGGGAGCCTACTCTCATCAGAGAGGTCTTTGAAACCTTGAATAAGGGTTTCAAATTTGGGGAAATGACACTCTCTAATTGTTTTATATTTTTTACATTTTGTCAGGAAACGCAGCTCCGTCTCAGGCTCTACTGTTGTGCAGTGGTTGCACAGCCGTTCCTCTACAGGGAGCCAGGTTTTCCTGTGTCTACCCTTCTCAATGGCAAGGCTGTGCTCACTGAGGCTGTACTTTGTCAAGGTTTTTCTAAGGTTTTGATCAGTAACCATTGGGATTTTATTTTGTTTTTCCAATGTTGTAAATATGAGTCCTTTGATTGGTTCATGATTTTGTTTATTGGAATTCTTTCTTTTGAAGCAGTGCTGGTGTCAGCTTGGTTGGTGAGGTCCAACACCAGCTGACTGAGAGGGCTCGTTTCTGGGCTCAGCTCTTGGGTTTGAAGTGCTTTAAATTGCAGACTAGAATTTGGACTTGAATTTAGATGTAGCCAATATTTTAATGATCTTTTGTGTATTTTCATTATTACTGGAAAGCAGCCCAATTCTGCCCTACATGACTTAGTTGGTGTATTTCTCTGAACTTGTCGGATTTTCCGACAGAATTCTGCATGTAGGGCTTCAATTGGATGTTTGTCCCACAGTTTATTGAGTGGCCCCCAAACCTCACTTCCGTAAAGAGCTATGTGTAGGATTACACTGTCAAATATTTTGGTCCAAATTCTAATTGGGATGTTGATTTTGAATAATTTCATTTTTATTGCATACAATGCTCTGTGGGCTTTTTCTTTGAGTGCATTCACTGCCATATTAAAGTTTCCCAAGGGGGGCCTCCCGGATGGCGCAGTGGCCAAGGGCGCTGTACCGCAGCGCCAGCTGTGCCACCAGAGACTCTGGGTTCGCGCCCAGGCTCTGTCACAACTGGCCCAGTGTCGTCCGGGTTAGGGAGGGCTTGGCCGGTAGGGATATCCTTGTCTCATCGCACACCAGTGACTCCTGTGGTGGGCCGGGTGCAGTGCACGCTAACCAAGGTTGCCAGGTGCACAGTGTTTCCTCCGACACATTGGTGCGGCTGGCTTCTGGGTTGGATGCGCGCTGTGTTAAGAAGCAGTGCGGCTTGGTTGGGCCGTGTATCGGAGGACGCATGACTTTCAACCTTCGTCTCTCCCGAGCCCGTACGGGAGTTGTAGCGATGAGACAAGATAGTAGCTACTAACAATTGGATGCCACGAAATTGGGGAGAAAAAGGGGTGAAATTCCAACAACAAAAAAAACACACAAAAAAAATTCCCGATGCAGATATGGTCAGGTGTATAGGTGTCATTTTGTGTGTGTTCAGTTATGGTGTTGTTCAGGGTGAATTTGTATTTGTGTTTCTGACATGATTTTCGTTTTTAGGAAATTTACTGCCAGGGCCCAATTATGGCAATATTGACCTGGACTGAAAAGCAGACTGGGAGGCTGGTGTTCTGACCTGGGCTGGAGCAGACTGAGAGGCTGGTAGGTTGACCTGGGCTGGAGCAGGCAGGGTGGCTGGTAGGTTGACCTGGGCTGGAGCAGACTGTGCTGGAGCAGACTGGGACGCTGGTTGGCTGACCTGGGCTGGAGCAGACTGGTAGGCTGGTGCAGTGTCATCCGGCTGTGTGGTGGAGGCCATGCTGGTCTCAGGTTCTGCTTGTGTTATGCCAAGCTGATGGACATGTTCTCTAGATGCAGAGGACATAATGACTCACTGCTGGTTGAGGTGGTCAATGTACCTCTCTCTTTGTTCTAGCTCCATTCTTGTTGTGCTCAGATGGTCTCTGAGGTCATCATTTGTCTGACTCAGTTTGGCCATTCTGCTTTCTAATTTAGCAATAGATGCTCTGCTCTCCTCCCTCAACTGTTTCAACTCTTCTTTTAGTTTCTGTACAGTGTCCTCCTCTTGTTCTCCTCTCCTCTCATCTCTCCCTCTCTCTCTCTCTCTCTCTCTCTCTCTCTCTCTCTCTCTGTCTCTGTCTCTGTCTCTCTCTGTGTCTCTCTGTCTCTGTCTCTCTCTCTCTGTCTCTCTCTCTCTCTGTGTCTCTCTCTCTGTGTCTCTCTCTGTGTGTCTCTCTCTCTCTCTCTCTCTGTGTCTCTCTCTCTCTCTGTCTCTCTCTCTCTCTGTCTCTCTCTGTCTCTCTCTCTGTGTCTCTCTCTCTCTGTCTCTCTCTCTCTATGTGTCTCTCTCTCTGTGTCTCTTTCTCTCTGTGTCTCTCACTCTCTCTGTCTCTCTCTCTCTCTGTCTCTCTCTCTCTCTCTTTTCCGCTTTCATATTTTCTGTGGTTCATTTGTCATCTACACACTGATTTGAAAGACCAAGCAATTCATTCTGGTTCTCTTGAAACCCCTAACATTCACTCTGTTTGCCTGAATAGTGAAAATGTCTGTACGGTGTGCACATCTGTAGATTTCTGCTTGGATCCACTGGTTCTAAAAGGGGAGTGGGAGAGTAATATCTAAGTGTATGTGAACACCAATAGCTACTGATCTCTTGTAATGTTGACTTTGGGGAAGACAGAAATGAGAGGACACAGTCAATAGAGAGAAACACTAATGTTGTCTTTTTGTAGGCACTAACTCTGCCATGGTTTATTGGACAAAGCCTATGGGGGAAATGAATGATGTTTTTGTAGGGTTTTTGGATAAACGCCAGAAATAAGGTCAGAGGTTAACACAAGTTTAGGAGAATTTATGCGTTTTGTTCTGTCAGATAATCTTCGTCAGCTAACGCCACTTTTTTGTGAATTCTTAAGAATTTATGTAATGATAAAAACACATAAAGGCTTCATGATTCATAAAGGCCACGTTAATTGACTGCTATTATCTCATAGAACAAAAGGTATAAGATCTCCTAAGCCTGTGTTAACCTCTGACCTTATTTTCGGCTTTTATTCCAAAACCCTATTCATTCCCAATTCATTTTTCCCATAGGGATTGCTGAACGAATCAGATGTAACTTATTTCCAGCCTTTAGGGCAACAAGTTGGAAAGTTCTATAATGTGGGGCTAAAACATAGTTCAAAGTGCCAAGTTTAGATCTAAGATGTCTAACATGGTCATAGAAGTACATTTTAAATCCAAATGAAAACCACCAGATTGCACATCATATACTGTATTATGTCCTAATGCATAAGATGAAACTGACCTACGTAATGCAGTTATGATTTTAAAGGCCCAGTGCAGTCCAAAATGTGATTTTCCTGTGTTTTATATATATTTCACACTCTGAGGTTGGGTAACTGTGATGGCGCCGGAGAAAATGGCTGATGGTTTACGTGCTAACTGATTGTGTTATTATGTTAATTTTTTTGCGTAGTTTGTAACTTATTCTTTAAATGATTTTGTACATAATGTTGCTGCTACTGTAACCGATATGAAATGGCTAGCTAGTTAGCGGTGGTGCGCGCTAATAGCGTTTCAATCGGTGACATCACTGCTTTGAGACCTTGAAGTAGTGGTTCCCCTTGAGTGATGGGTAACGATGCTTCGTGGATGTCAATTGTTGATGTGTGCAGAGGGTCAATGTTTCGCGGCCGGGTAGGGGCGAGGGGACGGACTAAAGTTATACTGTTACATTGATGCTGTTGACCCGGATCACTGGTTGCTGCAGAAAGGGAGGAGGTCAAAAGGGGGGTGAGTGTAACGGATGTGAAACGGCTAGCTAGTTAGCTGTGGTGCGCGCTAATAGCGTTTCAATCGGTGACGTCACTCGCTTTGAGACCTTGAAGTAGTGGTTCCCCTTGCTCAGCAAGTGCCACGGCTTTTGTGGAGCGATGGGTACGATGCTTCGTGGGTGACTGTTGTTGATGTGTGCAGAGGGTCCCTGGTTCGAGCCCGGCGAGGGGAGGGACTAAATCTATACTGTTACACTACAGTATAGTAGTGGTCTCTTATGACCGATAACTTCTGGACATCAGAACAGCGATTACTCACCACGAACTGGCAGAAGCTTTTTTTCCCTTTAACGAGTCCGACAAGCCTGACGACATACTGCTTTCCCGGGAACAGTCCCAAATCACCGTCATTTGTGTGAAGAGATGACGGAGAAAAGAAGAGATGGAGGAGAAAAAGAGGACGGAGGTTGGGCTATCTTCTGAGGATTCGTAGGTGATCGAATAAATCCCCCCTACCTTCCGTTCTTCTAGCTAACATGCAATCGTTGGAAAATAAAATGGTATGACCGATAACTTCTGGACATCAGAACAGCGATTACTCACCACGAACTGGCAGAAGCTTTTTTTCCCTTTAACGAGTCCGACAAGCCTGACGACATACTGCTTTCCCGGGAACAGTCCCAAATCACCGTCATTTGTGTGAAGAGATGACGGAGAAAAGAAGAGATGGAGGAGAAAAAGAGGACGGAGGTTGGGCTATCTTCTGAGGATTCGTAGGTGATCGAATAAATCCCCCCTACCTTCCGTTCTTCTAGCTAACATGCAATCGTTGGAAAATAAAATGGTACGGGTAGGTAACAACACATCCGCCACGCCAATCCTCAACACAGGGGCCCCTCAGGGGTGCATGCTCATTCCCCTCCTGTACTCCCTGTTCACTCATGACTGCACGGCCAGGCACAACTCCATCACCATCATTAAGTTTGCCGATGGCACAACAGTGGTAGTCCTGATCACCGACCACGATGAGACAGCCTATAGGGAGGAGGTCAGAGACCTGGCCGTGTGGTGCCAGGACAACAACCTCTCCCTCAATTTGATCAAGACAAAGGATATGATTGTGGACTACAGGAAAAGGAGGACCGAGCACGCCCCCATTCTCATCGACGGGGCTGTAGTGGAGCAGATTGAGAGCTTCAAGTTCCCTCACCAACAAGCTACCCTCAGGAGACTGAAAAGATTTGGCATGGGTCCTCAGATCCTCAAAATGTTCTACAGCATGCGCCATTGAGAGCATCCTTACTGGTTACATCACTGCCTGGTATGGCAACTGCTCGGCCTCCGACCGCAAGGCACTACAGAGGGTAGTGCGTCCGGCCCAGTACATCACTGGGACCAAGCTTACTGCCATCCAGGACCTCTACACCAGGCGGTGTCAAGCGGTGTCAGGAAGGCCTCAACAATTGTCAAAGACTCCAGCCACCTTAGTCATAGACTGTTCTCTCTGCTACTACACTTTAAGAGGTACCGGAGCACCATGTCTAGGTCCAAAGAGGCTTCTAAACAGCTTCTACCCCCAAGCCATAAGACTCCTGAACATCTAATCAAATCGCTGCCCGGATTATTTACATTGTCCCCCCTCTTTTACACTGCTGCTACTCTCTGTTATTATCTATGTGTAGTCACTTTAATAACTCTACCTACATGTACATATTACCTCAATTACCTCGACTAATCGGTCACATTGACCATGTACTGGTACCCCCTGTATATAGCCTCCACATTGACTCTGTACCGGTACCCCCTGTATATAGTCTTGCTATTGTTATTTTACTGCTGGCCTTTAACTACTTGTAACTTTTATTTCTTATTCATATTTTTTAAACTGCATTGTTGGTTAGGGGCTTGTAAGTAAACATTTCACTGTAAGGTTTACACCTGTTGTATTCGGCGCATGTGAATAAAAACATTTGACTTGATTTGTTAATATTGTGAAGTTTTGAAAATTATGATAATGTCCTTTTAGTTGAAAAGCTGTTTGAAATAACCGCCTGCCTGGTGACATCGCCAGGCGTTAAATTAATCAATAGAGCAATAACAGCTAGTTTTCAGTTTTCTCCTCCCCACTCAGATCACTCCTAGACAGGCCGAGCAACATTCCTGCTTGAGAAATGTATCTTTACTGAGAATCTATTTTTGTTTCTGTTTGACAATTTAATTTTTTTTTTAAATCAAAGAAAGGTATTTCATTGTTACCCAGAAATGATTTGATATTGAGATAAAAATGGCTGAATTGGACCTTTAAATATATATATATATAAAGAGATCTGAAAAACCCACGTAAATCTGTAAAACTTTTTCTAAGATTTATAGCATTTTGCAAAGCCCAAGATGCAAGCTTTAAACACACCCTTGTGTTCCCTTTATTATTGTGGTTAGGCCAGGGTGTGACATGGGTGATTATGTGTTTGTCTTGTCTAGGGGTTTTGTAGATTGACGGGGTTGTGTTTAGTGTAGTATTCTAGGTAAGTCTATGGTTGCCTAGAGTGGTTCTCAATCAGAGGCAGGTATTTAAACAGGACCAAGCGGCGTGGTGACAGGCAGCGGCAGCAGGAGCCGCCCAAAGGCAGAGCTGGAGGCAGCCAAAGCGGAGAGGCGCTGGTTTGAGGAGGCAGCACGGCGGCGCGGATGGAAGCCCGAGAGTCAGTCCCAAAAATGTCTTGGGGGAGGCCACAGGGAGAGTGTGGCAGAGTCAGGAGTCAGACCTGAGCCAACTCCCCCTGTTTATCGTATGGAGCCAAGGAGGAAACCAGAGCCGGTGTTGGAGGTGAGCGAAGCAGAGACCGTGAAGGAGTTAATGGGGATAATGGAAGGAGATTTATTATGGAGTTGCTGTGTTGGTGCATGAGGCACGGAATTCGCCCGACGGAGCGTGTCGGGATTTGATGGCACCTGGGTCAGCTCTCCATACTCGTCCTGAGGTGCGTGCTAGTCGTCTGGTGAAGATTGTGCCAGCCTCACGCACCAGGCCTCCTGTGCACCTCCCTAGCCTTGCACGTCCTGTGCCAGCTCAGCGCTACAGTGCTCCTAGCAGTACTAACCGTGGCGGGCGTGGTACTGGTCAGGCACCGTGTTATGCAGTGGAACGCACGGTGTCCCCAGTACGCGTGCTTAGCCCGGTACGCTACATCTCAGCTCCCCACATCTGCCAGACTAGGGTATTTTGTGTTTTCTTTATTATTGTGGTTAGGCCAGGGTGTGACATGGGTGATTATGTGTTTGTCTTGTCTAGGGGTTTTGTAGATTGACGGGGTTGTGTTTAGTCTTCAACCAGGATCTCAGCGATCACTGCCTCATTGCCTGTATCCGCTACGGAGCCGCAGTCAAACGACCACCCCTCATCACTGTCAAACGCTCCCTAAAACACTTCTGTGAGCAGGCCTTTCTAATCGACCTGGCCCGGGTATCCTGGAAGGACATTGACCTCATCCCGTTAGATAAGCATGCTCCGTTCAAAAAATGCAGAACTAAGAACAGATATAGCCCTTGGTTCACTCCAGACCTGACTGCCCTCGACCAGCACAAAAACATCCTGTGGCGGACTGCAATAGCATCGAATAGTCCCCGCGATATGCAACTGTTCAGGGAAGTCAGGAACCAATACACGCAGTCAGTCAGGAAAGCTAAGGCCAGCTTCTTCAGGCAGAAGTTTGCATCCTGTAGCTCCCAACTCCAAAAAGTTCTGGGACACTGTGAAGTCCATGGAGAACAAGAGCACCTCCTCCCAGCTGCCCACTGCACTGAGGCTAGGTAACACGGTCACCACCGATGAATCCATGATTATCGAAAACTTCAACAAGCATTTCTCAACGGCTGGCCATGCCTTCCGCCTGGCTACTCCAACCTCGGCCAACAGCTCCGCCCCCCGCAGCTACTCGCCCAAGCCTCTCCAGGTTCTCCTTTACCCAAATCCAGATAGCAGATGTTCTGAAAGAGCTGAAAAACCTGGACCCGTACAAATCAGCTGGGCTTGACAATCTGGACCCTCTATTTCTGAAACTATCCGCCGCCATTGTCGCAACCCCTATTACCAGCCTGTTCAACCTCTCTTTCATATCGTCTGAGATCCCCGAGGATTGGAAAGCTGCCGCAGTCATCCCCCTCTTAAAAGGGGGAGACACCCTGGACCCAAACTCTTACAGACCTATATCCATCCTGCCCTGCCTATCTAAGGTCTTCGAAAGCCAAGTCAACAAACAGGTCACTGACCATCTCGAATCCCACCGTACCTTCTCCGCTGTGCAATCTAGTTTCCGAGCCGGTCACGGGTGCACCTCAGCCACGCTCAAGGTACTAAACGATATCATAACCGCCATCGATAAAAGACAGTACTGTGCAGCCGTCTTCATCGACCTTGCCAAGGCTTTCGACTCTGTCAATCACCATATTCTTATCGGCAGACTCAGTAGCCTCGGTTTTTCAGATGACTGCCTTGCCTGGTTCACCAATTACTTTGCAGACAGAGTTCAGTGTGTCAAATCGGAGGGCATGCTGTCCGGTCCTCTGGCAGTCTCTATGGGGGTGCCACAGGGTTCAATTCCCGGGCCGACTCTTTTCTCTGTATATATCAATGATGTTGCTCTTGCTGCGGGCGATTCCCTGATCCACCTCTACGCAGACGACACCATTCTATATACTTCCGGCCCGTCCTTGGACACTGTGCTATCTAACCTCCAAACGAGCTTCAATGCCATACAACACTCCTTCCGTGGCCTCCAACTGCTCTTAAACGCTAGTAAAACCAAATGCATGCTTTTCAACCGTTCGCTGCCTGCACCCGCACGCCTGACCAGCATCACCACCCTGGATGGTTCCAACCTTGAATATGTGGACATCTATAAGTACCTAGGTGTCTGGCTAGACTGTAAACTCTCCTTCCAGACTCATATCAAACATCTCCAATCGAAAATCAAATCAAGAGTCGGCTTTCTATTCCGCAACAAAGCCTCCTTCACTCACGCCGCCAAACTTACCCTAGTAAAACTGACTATCC